>NC_056746.1:1555203317-1555293317 GCF_019279795.1 Protopterus annectens | reverse complement strand
TTCCAAAGCTTCAGAATAGCATACAAAGAGGTGCAAAGTAATTTTTAAGAAAACTAAAAGCTAACATATAAACACATCATTACTGTCCTTATGTTTTAACAACTTCACCTTCAAGTTGCATTATGCATTCATTTGTCCCTATGGTTTAAAAATAGATATTACTTAATTTTTTTAATCTTTACTGTGGTATTTATTCCATATTTATTTATTTGCCTATTTATTTATTTATTTATTTATTTATTTATTTAAGTTTGATGACTGGGGAAGTCCACTGGGCCATAAAGAGCCCATTTTCAGTGGAGGCCCGGGGAGAAAAGCTCCAAATATTGCAAGTTACATATTACATGTTACAAAAGAATAATAAAGATTTGTACAGAACAATTAAAACATTTACAGAAATATAATACATTATTTAGTGAGTTAACATTTAAACAGAAGGTTACTAGCCCTTTTGGAGGTTGGGTAAACTGAACATTTGCAGAAAAATACATTTTTTTCAAATAAGCTACCTGAATTATAATATCTGAAGCATGTTGCTCCTGTTAGACCTAGTTTTGATTAAAAACCCAACAGAACTACAAAGGACAACCAAACAGGTGCACATGTTTTTGTGGCCACAGTTTACAGACTTCTGAACTGTTGAAAACGACAACAGTCTACAATCTGTGTCGTTTTCATCAGTTTGTTGTTGCTGTTACAGACTTCTGAACTGTGGCCATCCCACACATCTTGCCTGTTTGCAAAATTCTGCGAATCACCACATTTGCCATTCATGCACTAAAGAGAAACTTGAAGAGGGTAGATGGACCACACTGCTAACAAAGGTCTAAAAGATTTACTGTAATATTCTTCCTTAATGAAAATATATGCAGTACCTCATTCCCTGAGGTTCTGAGATAATGGCCAAACAAGATACTAGCCAAGGGAAGTGTACCTCAGATAGTACACATCATGGCAAAAGTAATTTATTTAAAAAATGTAAATTGATACACTCCAGCACAAGACAGAGCTACCATTCAATTTCTTACTTAATAAGAAAAAAAAGCAAGTTTAATAAATTTAAGTTAATGTCCAATATTGATTCTATAAAGAATTGCTAGGGAATGTCTGTAATGTTACAATATGCATATTTTTATAGTGGCATGCTTTATGTATTTCAATTGTTCTACTGAAAAAGAAAGTCATTCCTATTGCAAAAGCCTTCCTCATCCCAAAACAGAAACCCTCATAAGAGAAATTGATTGCTTCTTAGTATTCACCCTGCTGACACAGTAGAAATATAAACTTATTAGCCTTTTCCACACTGCTATGTCTCAAGACATAAATCACGGCCTAGTTATGCACAAAAGACTGTTATGTGATAGGCACAAACAAGTTTCCTGAAATCCATTTCGGCTAATCCCTTGAGTTGCTCTGAGATGAGCTTTAAGAGGCTTTTGTTATAGTATGTATCAAAAAACAGCAACACAAAACACAGTATGAAGTATTGTTTACATCACTGATGTATCCCTGCAGTACTCTGCAAAGGCCCGTCATGAATATTGCTGACAGAAAGCCATCAAAGTGATGTGGGAGGAGAGAAAGCACTTGTGTGTATGCTGAGATATCTCAACAAGTGTGCTTCATGGGCATGAAAGGAGCTACCGAGGGAGCAGAAAAGAAAATTTGCATTTCTTTGTCATGTTTATGGTCTTCTAGAAAACATCAAATGGTGCAATGTTTCAAAATATTAAAGGCTGTGCTTTATCTGTTCAGAGGTTTTGGTTGAAATGTGTTAGTATGTTCTCTGGCCATTATTTTAGCACCTGTGTATTTCTGAATCATGGGTAAAGATACCCCCTATTTTTATTTAAAATATTTTAGACAAGCATCAGTAATATTTTCCATTCCTCAGAAATGTTTATTTTTTAAAAGATTTTTAATTAAACAAAACTTTGACAGGCATTACAGGCAAAGCCACCCCCCATTTTTACTTAAATATTCTAGACAAGAGTCATGAATAAATATTTCCCTTCATACCACATACCTGCATGCACTGTTCAAAGACAGAATTTGTTGCTTTGGATAATTAATGGAGATTGTCAGATTTAGATGGCCATGTAACAGGATTAAAAGAATGGTAGGAACATTCCTTAAATATTACAATATGCACAGCATTAAAACTGGGTGAGATATACCTTAAGGAAATATCAGGCTGATGTATATGGATTATAGTCAGTTAAAGTAAACTTTAATGTCATTCCAATCTACACACAGTGTAGCTGAACGAAATTGCATTGCTTCGTTCCCAGTGCAAGAACATACATACAGAAAAATATTTTAGTAAAAAAAGTAATTTGGCATCACAAAAACATAACATATAAATAGAAATAGATAGAACAACATATGGATATTGCACAGTGTATATTGTACTTTCTTGAATTTACTCATGTAAGGGTACAGGTGAAGAACAGACAGAACTGCACATTCAAATATGGACATTGACTATATTGCACTAATATGAACTGTGTAAAATTATTACAATTAGTAGAATGTGATGAGTCTGTAATGCGTACTATTCCTGATCAGACAGCTATATACATGCCTAGGTGATTGGGGGGATGAAGGAGCTGACTTTCTTTAGGTTCGTCTGTCGACAGAGTTCAACAGTCTAATGGATAAGGGGAAAAAACTGTTGTTCAGCAAGGAGGTCTTGCAGTGCATGCTTCTGTATCTTCTAGATGAGGAGAGGTGGAAGAATATGCCATTTGCAGGATGGTTGAGATCACTGGTTATCTTTCTTGTTCTACCTGTGCAGCTAGTGTCGTGCAAGTCTTCCAAGGGTGCAGGTGAAGAACCTATGATTTTCTCTGCTGCCCTTACAACTCACATGAGAGCCCTATGGTCAGAGGCATTACAATTCCCACACTGGATTATGATGCTGTTGGTAAGGATGCTCTCAATGGTGCCCCTATAGGATGCTTAGAGGATGGACTGCGACAAGTTTGTTTTCTCAGTTTCCTTAAAAACTGCAATCGTTGCTGCACTTTTTTGACAGTGTAATTGGTGTACTCTAACTAGGACAAGTCCTCTGAAATTTGTTTTCCCAGAAATTTTGTGAGATATGGAAAGGCAATATAATCCTAAATTCCCCAAAACATCTATAATGCCTTTGGGTATTTTATGATTGCATTGCCTTTCTATACATCTTTTCTTTTTATGACTGGTGTAAAATATGATGGCATGGATCTATTATGTAAACTTTTTAGTAAAAATATTTTAAAATAATTTATATAACTTTTTCATCCCCAGAACTCCAAATATATTCCAGCAGCCCTTATATTTTAAAAGACAGTTCCCACTGCACAGATGAAACAACATGTGAGGATAAAGACCTGATGTATATCACTACAGCCTCAGTGAGATTTTTTTTTGGAAATATGTTGTAAATCTTCAGTGTACAACCACAGAGAGAGAGAGAGAGAGAGATGTTCTCAGGAGACCACAGTCATATAACAGTCAGCATCTGCTTCATGTATACATCTGACAGACTGAAAATGAGAGGAACGAACAAATGGATATATCTGAAACTGATAATGTCAACATGTTGAAGGGGAAAAAAGCAGATTCGTTAATATAATCACCAAAAACAGAGCCAGATTGGAAGTTTAAGGTCTTAAACTGGTATAAAGTAATACTTTTCACAGAATGCATGCCAGCAAAAGCTTGTCTAAAATGGTGGGATGAGCAAAGTAGGCACATGAGTTGAAAATCAGAAAAAGCATACTGATAAATATAATTAACAGAGAGAGGGAAAGAAGATGCAATGGCTGAATAAAGTATAAAAGGTAGTAGTTGAGGTCTATGCAGTAACACGGGTCAGGTATTGTTTTTGACTGTATGCCCTCAGTATAGTCTGTTTCTATAGTCTCACAAGTCATTAAGCTTAAAGAGCTGCCCATTGCGTTTACATCTGTTATCATTATCGCGTCTAACAAAGCCTTGTTATAGAACAGTGACACCAAGGCATCAATATTATTTATATTTATAACACTTTTTATTTCACTTTCCTGTTCAGAATTACATTCTTCATGTCATTATGTTAAAGTGTAAATAATTTCATGCTTTCAGTTGCCTTATCATGCAACTTCTACTCTTTTTATAAGAATAAGCACACGTGCATATATGCATAAATGCAAGCGACATGCATAAGCCAACAGAAGACTGCTAATGATCTCATGGTCTGCACAGCTGCAACAACTAATCCTGACGTAGCTGACCCTCTCCACCCCTATCAAAATCCTTAATCCCCCTGCTGACATACAATGTACTACTACCTTCCTTCGATGGTTTCTGGACTTCACTACCTTCTCTGTGAAAAAGTATTTTTTTATAGTGAGAATTTATAGATTTGTTAGGACAGTCTAGTTTTTATATGCAAATGCAGACGTGATAGAGCTATTGTACTCACCACAGTTATCAAATTTTTGAATCACTCCCTGAGCACTAGAAACAAACAGGAGCATGTTATTGTTACAATCATCAGATTCTATTTGGGTGGAAAGTTTTTCATAGCATAGTGGGGAAGCTGTGGATTATGTTGCCACACTGGGATACTTTAAAACAAATTTTGACAAATTGTTTGGTAAGAGGATCTATGATCCACTACTATCTGGGTGCAAACTCCTCAAAAGTCTCTGAGGAGACTCTGAGTTTGATTTACATGCGCTGAATTTTGAACAAATATTTTACCTTTCCGCTGGAATCATTCACTTGCTTTGCTTCTATCCTTCATAACTTTACCCTACCTAGCCCCTGAAGGTACAGGAAGAGTGCATTTTCATATTCCCTTCTTTCTTCCAGCTCAAATGTATATGCATCCCCTAAGTTCAACTTTTACTTGCACTGCAATTCTGTGCTATCATTTTAGTAGCTTTCATTGGCAAACTTTATCACCTTGGTGTTCTTTTCTCTGACACACCTATAATTATGTATAGGATGTTCTGTGTGAGTCTTCCATAGTACCCCATGAAAAAATGTAATTTTCTTACTATACATATATATATATATATATATATATATATATATATATATATATATATAGACACACACACACACACACACACACACACACACACACACACACACACACACACATACATAGTAATATATATTGTAAAATAGCCTATTTCACAGCTTTTCTTATGTTCTTCTGTGTAATGTATTTCATCATTAATGACTTGAAGGTAATGTTTATAAACATGAGTTTATGTCTATATTTTTGCATATCTGTTTGGAGCTGCAATGCCTTTTCTAGAATTTCTGCTCTGTGAACCTGTTCTTTTAGATTTCAGCTGTAATTGTCTAAATAATTAAATTATGTGTTCCCCTCTATTGCCGGAACTAACAATCAGTAAAATGCCATACCAAAGAGATTTACTTGTGTGTGTGTGTGGGGGGGGGGGGGCAGTGGTGCAAGGGTTTTGCATCCAGGAAGAAAGAGATCATTGTCTCCCTCTACTCTTCCCTCATTAGGCCAATCATTGAGTACAATGCCCCATTTGGCATGTACCTCACTAGACACCTGCAACAACTGGAGAGGCTGCAAAAGTACCTCACAAAGAGGATCCTAGGCCTTAAACACTTGTCCTATATGGGCAGACTCAAAAAACTCAAACTATTCTCTGTCTCATATCATCTACTTAGAGGCGATCTCTGCTTGACTTACAAAGCCATGTCTGACCCAGCTCTGTTAGAAATGCTACATCTAAAGAAATCCCAATCCCTCCACACCACATGACCCAGATACCTCAACCTCATTACCACAATCAACAGAACATGCTGGAGGGACAGGTTCATAACCCAGAGACTGCCCATGCAATGGAATAGACTTCCAATACATGTCAAGCAGAGCACCTCACTGGCCCTCTTCAAGAGAAATCTTTATGAGTGGATGGGAAATAGAAAATTCACCCTGGGGATCACTCCTGTGGCTCTACTCAACAGAGAGACTAGGAACTAAGGTTGGGTGGCATGATACCAGGGCAATCCTATGGGATAGGCTTGTAAAAGCTCCTGGGTCATTAGCCTAGTACACACCTATAAACCTATGAACCTAATACCATGGCTATTTAACCCTTTTAGCCTAAACACAAGGGTGGCCATGGTGGTGCAGCAGTTAGTGTTGACACCTCACAGCAAGAGGTTCCCTGGTTCAATCCTTGGCTGGGGTGCCTTCTGTGCAGAGTCTGCATGTCCTCCCTGTGGTCACGGGGGTTTCCTCCGGGTGCTTCATTTTCCTCCCAAAGACATGCTATAGGTGGATTGGACACACTAAATTGGCCCTGGGTTATGAGTGTGTGTGCCTTCTGTGGAAGGTTGGGCACCGGGCTGGCAACTTGATACCATAAAAAACTCCACTGCTAATCATGAGCAGACAGGTGATCCACTGTGGTGACCCCTAACTGGGAAAAGCCAGAAGAAGAAGCCTAAATACACATAGGAAGCAGCAATCTGTTCAGGTACAGTTACAATGGGAAAAAAAAAACACTCTGCAATACCTAAGCACTGCCTTTGGGAACAATGTCTAAAGCTATAACTGTTTTTGTGTATTTTTTTTTGTCCCTTTTACTTTTTGTAACATGTACATTTCCCTACTTATTTCAGATGCAAGACCACTTTTAATCCTTCTAGCTATGGCAAAACTATTAGGAAGAATTACTCCTGTATTCTTGTGACAACTTTCTGAGGACATGCATCTCCTCCCACTCATTTCAGGCTCTGAGGTAAGCCTCCCAAGCCTCTGACTGCTACAGGTGTAATTCATTAAATTGTTGTCATAAATGCAGTGTTACTATTCCAGAAAGTAATGCTATTATAAAAATTAAAGTTGTGTATGTTATTGCTCTGTATAAAATGCCGACTGCCTTCACTAAATGTCCCTTTAATTCCTTACACTCCTATGGGCAAGTAAGTGCTTCTGCACTGTTTAATATATTACATTGTTACCAATGCAATAGAAGAATTTAAGTCTGTTGAGTCAGCTGTAAACTAGGTCCATCTTTATTTTTTCCTTGTGTGCTTGCTTCATTACTGGTTAGCCCAGCTGGTTGCAGCCTGCATATGCACAGACAGATTAACTTCTCCTGCATGGGAGGTGTGCTAGCAACAGTTTTTGATCGTCCCTGAAATGTATACTCATAAAAGCTTACGCAATGTGCACACATTTATGAAAGAGACCGGTGCACAAACATCTGTGAAACAGCTCTTGGGAAGGGTGTTTGTTTACATAGTCTCTCACAGACATACATTTTTACCTTATCTCCCTGTATCCCCTCAGCAGTCACCAAACCCTTCTAACCTGCAAACACAGCATAAAAAGTGGCAGTCCATTCAGTTACAGTTACACAAGGTAAAACATTCTGCAACATCTCTGTGTTGGCATTGCTTGTGTGAATGCTGTTCACAGTTATAAGTTGCTTTGTGAACATTTATTTTTCTTCTCTTTCTCTCTTTTACTTTTTGTAATATTTATACGTATAGTTAATGACTGCTGAACCTTGATATCAAACATACATCTTAAGTGGTATTTCTGCTATTGTGAAAACATTAAACTGTGTACTGGTTTCACACACTACATTTAAAAGTATATGACGTACCGCCAAGTAATATTTCATGTTTATTGACCAACAGTGCTTTGGGTTGTCTGCATTGTAGATTTCATAAAGGATACAGTTGTCTTTTAATGAACAGATTGTACTATCTCATGTTATATATTCTACAAATACACTTGACTGAATATTATGTGATTTGTCTCAGAGATAATATTCTACAACTTATATTTTGCCACTTCATTACCAGACCACAGAAGAGAATGTAATTTATCTTAGAAATACAGTACAAATAGGCACCTTGCTTTATTCTTACTGCATATGTCCTGAATATTTTCTTTTCTTATTATATCAAGTTACTTTTTATCCATTCTGCCTACTTTCCTCTGCTGTTGTACCATTTTAAGCTCTTCTGTGCTAACATCTGAGGAGGTGTTGCCCCCCCCCCCCCCCCCGCCAAGTATTGGCAAAAGCATTCATTTCAGGCTCCAAGTTATGCCTCCCATGTGCAACTAACAGTGGGTAAAACTGCCTTCCAGTTTATAGCCTGCTACAGACCACCCTCCCAAACCCAGGAACCCCACTCGGCCTTCCTGAGAACACTGGAAAATATGAAGTTCTCTCCAACACCATTATATTGGGCGACTTCAACTACCCAAACATAGATTGGGAGCATTACTCTAGCTCCAACACCCTTGCCCAAAGGTTCCTAGAATTCATAAACTCAAATGCTATGGAACAACTTGTTACCACTCCCCAAGAGGGGAAAACATACTGGACCTGATCATCACCAACATGGGGACTCTATGCTCCAGACCAGAAGTGTATCCTCACTGGTAAGATCAGACCATAAACTGATCTCACTGATATTCACATCCTGACCCCACCCCTGCCCAGAAAACCACAGTGAAAACTTCTAAAGCAAATTTCACACTCCTCAAAACCGAGGTGGAATCCTTCAAAGCCCCGGCCTGTGGAAAATAATGCCCAGACCGCAGAATCCTTTATAAATGCATTTTATGAACACCTTCAGGAATGTATGGATCATGCAATCCCAAATAAAACCAAGACCCAATCCTCCAAAGGCAGACGACTTGTCTGGTGGACCCCAGCCATAAACAAACTATACAATAGAAGGAGGAAGCTACTACATGATAGAGCAAAATCCCAAAAAGGGAAGGCATCTCTGATCAGTATTAGCAAAAAACTAAGGGCACTCATAAAATCGTCAAAGGCCAGCTTCAAGAGAAAAATTGCACAGGACACTAAAGATAATCACAAGGCTTTCTTTAGTTATGTTAGGAACCTGGGTGGAATTCCCAGATATGCTCAGAATTAGTCCAAAATGACAAAAAATACACTGATCCCACAGACATTGCCAACATCCTAGCTGACAGGTTCAGTGCAAACTTCTCCCCCCCACCAAAAGGGCAAATATCTATCCCAGCAGAGTGCTGCCCCCCCGACATCTCAGATGCTCAGGTGGGAGCCGCCCTCTCCAAAGCAAAAAACACAGCATCAATGGGACCAGACGGTGTCCCAGGCTGCGCCCTACATGAACTCCAAGAAGAGCTAAACCCAAACATAAAACTACTGTTCAATCTCAGCCTTTACCACAGGATATGTACCTAAAGAGTGGCGTGACAGCAACAGTGGTCCCTCTCCACAAAGGTGGTGCCTCAACGGACCCTGGAAACTATCGCCCATAAGCCTGACTAGCTTGGTCTGCAAAGCTATGGAAAGGATCATCATGGACCTCATAAATAAAGATATTGGGGACCTACAGACACTGGATCCTACCCAGTTTGGCTTTGTTAAGGGCAGATCCTGCCTCTTAAACCTGGTTGACTTCTTTCAAACAGTCACCAAGGCCATTGACGAAGGGAAGGTGGTCCACACAGCCTATCTGGACCTCGCAAAAGCCTTCGATACAATACCCCACTCAGGCATTATAGATAAGCTCACCAGCTTAAATATAAACCCCTATGTCACTAGATGGGTTGCAAACTGGCTCAAGGACAGAACCCACATGGTTAGAATTGCTGGAGCCATGTCAGACTCCAAACCAGTTACAAATGGCGTCCCACAGGGCTCAGTCCTGGGACCTCTCTTGTTTGGTATACATTTCTCGGAGGTACAGGCCAACACGGAAGGACTGTGGCTGACCAAGTTCGCAGATGACTGCAAACTGGCGCCATAATCGACTCTCCAGCCGACACAAGCATCCTCCATAAAGGCCTCATAGAAACAGACAACTGGTGCCAGAGCCATGGCCTCAAGCTAAATGCCAAAAAGTGTATAGTCATCCCCTTTGGCAAAAACAAAGTGCCCACAAATTACCACATAGGTGGTAATCCATTAAGTACAGAAGAAGTCATTAGGGACCTGGGGACCCAAGTTGATAGCAATCTCTCATTTGACAACCACGTGGCCAAAGTGGTTAGAAAAACATTTTATATAGCCCACCTAATCATGAAGGGATTCACATCTGGATTAGGGAGGTCATCGTGCCTCTTTACTCTTCCCTCATTAGGCCAATCGAGTACAATGCCCCATTTGGCATGTACCTCACTAGACACCTGCAACAACTGGAAAGGCTGCAAAAGTACCTCACAAAGAGGATCCTAGGCCTTAAACACTTGTCCTATATGGGCAGACTCAAAAAACTCAAACTATTCTCTGTCTCATATCGCCTACTTAGAGGTGATCTCTGCTTGACTTACAAAGCCATGTCTGACCCAGCTCTGTTATAAATGCTACATCTAAAGAAATCCCAATCCCTCCACACCACATGCCCCAAATACCTCAGCCTCATTACCACAATCAACAGAACATGCTGGAGGGACAGGTTCATAACCCAGAGAATGCCCATTCAATGGAATAGACTTCCCATACATGTCAAGCAGAGCACCTCATTGGCCCTCTTCAAGAGAAATCTTTATGAGTGGATGGGAAATCATAAATTCACCCCTGGTATCACTCCTGTGGCTCTACTCAACAGAGAGACTAGGAACTAAGGTTGGGTGGCATGACACCAGGGTAATCCTATGGGCTAAGCTTGTAAAAGCTCCTGGCTCATTAGCCTAGTACACACGTATGAACCTATGAACCTAATACCATGGCTATTTAACCCTTTTAGCCTAAACACAAGGGTGGCCACGGTGGTGCAGCAGTTAGTGTTGACACCTCACAGCAAGAGGTTCCCTGGTTCAATCCTTGGCTGGGGTGCCTTCTGTGCAGAGTCTGCATGCCCTCCCTGTGGTCACGGGGGTTTCCTCCGGGTGCTTCATTTTCCTCCCAAAGACATGCTATCGGTGGATTGGACACACTAAATTGGCCCTGGGTTATGAGTGTGTGTGCCTTCTGTGGAAGGTTGGGCACCGGGCTGGCAACTTGATACCATAAAAAACCCCACTGCTAATCATGAGCAGACAGGTGATCCACTGTGGTGACCCCTAACTGGGAAAAGCCAGAAGAAGAAGCCTAAACACACATAGGAAGCAGCAATCTGTTCAGGTACAGTTACAATGGGAAAAAAAACACTCTGCAATACCTAAGCACTGCCTTTGGGAACAACGTCTAAAGCTATAACTGTTTTTGTGTATTTTTTTTTTTGTCCCTTTTACTTTTTGTAACATGTACATTTCCCTACTTATTTCAGATGCAAGACCACTTTTAATCCTTCTAGCTGTGGCAAAACTATTAGGAAGAATTACTCCTGTATTCTTGTGACAACTTTCTGAGGACATGCATCTCCTCCCACTCATTTCAGGCTCTGAGGTAAGCCTCCCAAGCCTCTGACTGATACAGGTGTAATTCATTAAATTGTTGTCATAAATGCAGTGTTACTATTCCAGAAAGTAATGCTATTATAAAAATTAAAGTTGTGTATGTTATTGCTCTGTATAAAATGCCGACTACCTTCACTAAATGTCCCTTTAATTCCTTACACTCCTATGAGCAAGTAAGTGCTTCTGCACTGTTCAATATATTACACTGTTACCAATGCAATAGGAGAATTTAAGTCTGTTGAGTCAGCTGTAAACTAGGTCCATCTTTATTTTTTCCTTGTGTGCTTGCTTCATTACTGGTTAGCCCAGCTGGTTGCAGCCTGCATATGCACAGACAGATTAACTTCTCCTGCATGGGAGGTGTGCTAGCAACAGTTTTTGATCATCCATGAAATGTATACTCATAAAAGCTTACGCAATGTGCACACATTTATGAAAGAGACCAGTGCACAAACATCTGTGAAACAGCTCTTGGGAAGGGTGTTTGTTTACATAGTCTCTCACAGACATACATTTTTACCTTATCTCCCTGTATCCCCTCAGCAGTCACCAAACCCTTCTAACCTGCAAACACAGCATAAAAAGTGGCAGTCCATTCAGTTACAGTTACACAAGGTAAAACATTCTGCAACATCTCTGTGTTGGCATTGCTTGTGTGAATGCTGTTCACAGTTATAAGTTGCTTTGTGAACATTTATTTTTCTTCTCTTTCTCTCTTTTACTTTTTGTAATATTTATACGTATAGTTAATGACTGCTGAACCTTGATATCAAACATACATCTTAAGTGGTATTTCTGCTATTGTGAAAACATTAAACTGTGTACTGGTTTCACACACTACATTTAAAAGTATATGACGTACCGCCAAGTAATATTTCATGTTTATTGACCAACAGTGCTTTGGGTTGTCTGCATTGTAGATTTCATAAAGGATACAGTTGTCTTTTAATGAACAGATTGTACTATCTCATGTTATATATTCTACAAATACACTTGACTGAATATTATATGATTTGTCTCAGAGATAATATTCTACAACTTATATTTTGCCACTTCATTACCAGACCACAGAAGAGAATGTAATTTATCTTAGAAATACAGTACAAATAGGCACCTTGCTTTATTCTTTACTGCATATGTCCTGAATATTTTCTTTTCTTATTATATCAAGTTACTTTTTATCCATTCTGCCTACTTTCCTCTGCTGTTGTACCATTTTAAGCTCTTCTGTGCTAACATCTGAGGAGGTGTTGCCCCCCCCCCCCAAGTATTGGCAAAAGCATTCATTTCAGGCTCCAAGTTATGCCTCCCATGGCACAGACTGATGTATGTGTGATGATAGGGAGGTACTGCTAGCCATGCCAGGAGAAACAGGGCAGTGGATTTGTAACATATGTCAGCACAGCTAGCTGGAATTTTGTTTATAATTATATGTCATTTGTATATCAAACTGATTTGTACAGATGCTTGCGCTGAAAATGTATTTGTAAGGTTTGCTTGTGTTAACATGTATCAACAGTGCACCCCGCTGGAAGGAAAAGAAATGTACATGTACAATTGTAACTGAATTAAATGTATATGTTTTAATAGCATATACTGGAAGTCAACAGGTTAATCTTAATCCTCCTGACTTTGTAAAATAAATCTGAAATTAAATTACTTTATGGGTTAAGCCATAAAGATGTTATCCCTCAGTTTTGAATGGAGCCAAGAAGAATAGTTGATAGTTCCTGTAGGAAGAGTGAAATGGTTTTATGGTTTTATGACTTCCACCAGCTGCACCACATCTGATCAACGCTCTATCTGTGTGTATTTGCAGCACATAGGTGCTAAACCCTGGTGGCTTCCAGTGATGGGGACAGTGCGGGAAACAGAAACAGATAACCAGATGTATGTGATGTCATTCTGTACAGAAATAACGTTTTAATATTAAAGGAGACTGAAGTCTCAGCAGCATTCTATAATCTGTTTTGGATGTGACAACAAAGACCGCTCACCCACCTTGCCTTGCTCTATTCAGTATGTAGGAACAGTAATTCTTTTAGTCAATCAGGAATAGATAGTGAGACTAGCTAAATACTGTTTTTCTATAACTGTGTGAAACTCTCAATCTGTGTTATTTTTAATATTCCCTGTGATTGAAACTCTGGTGTTTACTATAAATAGATATTTAGTATTTTCATGTTCTTGTATTATTTATTATTAAATATATTTAAACTTTTCATTGTGGCTGGTTCTTTTAGAGAATATTTAAGCTTTGAGAGTGTTTGTATATATTTATTTGGTGATAACTCTGACCACTCCTGAAAGTCTTACTGTTTGGACAACATTACCATTTGTATTAATATCAAATTTCACTCAGTATAATTGAGTACCATTGCAAGAGTCAAGTACCTGACTTTGTAGTGCTTGGTGGCAGTGATAACTACATTATAGTCTGGGCAGAAGAGGGCATAGCCTAGTTAACCTGTGCCAGCCTTTCCCAGGTGTATGTGTGTGTGTGTGTGTGTGTGTGTGTGTGTGTGTGTGTGTGTGTGTGTGTGTGTGTGTGTGTGTGCGCGCGTGCCCACACATGTGTGAATGTGTGTGTCTAAGTTAGTGTGCATCTAAGTCAAATCTCAAAGTGTGTGTGTGTGTGTGTGTGTGTGTGTGTGTGTGTGTGTGTGTGTGTGTGTGTGTGTGTGTGTGTGTGTGTGTGTGTGTGTGTCAGCTACTTGGAGCAGAGAGAGACAAAGCACTGGTTTCCCAGAGAGAGTGGTGGAGGACTTGGCTTGGGCTCTCAGTTGAGGACTTATCTCTGAAGTTGTGCCAGTGGGGAGTGCTACTGGGGACCTTATGGGAGACAGATAGAGAAATCCAGACCCTGGGCTGACTGTGTTCCCTGTGTGCTCATAAGGAAATTGTGCTTGATACATGAAGGATTGCATCTGGAAATACTGAGTGTATCCATTTGTATTCCAAGTGAACGTCCTTCTCCAGTGTCAGTGGTTAGGATTCAACCTCCTTAGTTACTGGCCCAGCATAGGGATGTCCCATATTGGTAGCAGTAGTAGCCACCACATATTGGTAGCACTTGTGGGCATCACAGAGCATTAAATAATTTTAATTCATGCCTCACTACAAGATTGAAACAGAGCACCTTTACTCTCAAAAAGTGCACTAAAATTCGACAGAGTGAAATATGGAATGATCTGCTACATTTACACAATGTGTCTTTATGGGATTTTGGGAGAGGACTCAGATTTTATCATGCATACAAAGGGACTTAATACATGGACATTTGACTTCTTCCAACCAATGAAGTCATTATAATATATCACTGAATTTGTGAAGTGCAGTATTTGCCCATTCCAACAGTGCTAACTATGCAAGCATTTATGGCAAGACTAAATGAAAGGACTAAAACAAGGCAGCATAAATTCAATGTAAGTAAATACAGCTTTATGCTTGTGGGAAGTTATAACATATGAAAGGCCACAAGTGGCCAAGCTGTTTTTAAAAATATCTAAACAAGTGCCTTCTCTAATATAACTTAGTAGTGTAAGCCTAGACTGCCTTTCTCAAAGGGAGGTGTGCAAGAGACCAGGAAGCAAAAAATTGGTACCTTGGAGTCGGCTGTTGGACCCTGTCTGCCTTTCTCAGAGGGAGGTGAACTGTGCAAGAGACCAGGAAGCAAAACATTTTGTACCTCGGAGTCGACTGTTGGACCCTGTCAGCTTCTTCACTTAAAAGGTTCTTCTTTCTTACTACAAGTATCAGTGTGCTCCTGCTTTGATGACAAAACAGCCTTAACAGCAGTCGGCACCTCCTCCTTGGCATGCAGCTCCATCTCTCAGCAAATGGGAGAATTGCTACAGTACAGCAAGTGACCAGGTGGGCATGTGCAATGGAAATAATACCTGAAAATGTGCGGGAGCGTGCTCTCCTATGAGTCGTAGTGCAAAACCTGGACAAATCACAGTATTTTTAAAAAATGCCTGGACAGGAGCACAAAAAGAGGACATGTCCAGGGAAACCCAGACTTATGGTAAGCCTAAGAAAGGATTACCCAACTGGTGGAGTAGCAGTAACAACAATGAAGGTAGAAAAACGACTAGTGGTATTTATATCATATTATACAACAACCCCCCCATTAATATTCAAAAACGTGCACGCTGATTGGTCAGCATGCATATTGTAAATCAGAGTTATAGTAATGGAAAAAGGTCCGGTCGCCCGGACGTTTTCCATTACTATAACTCTTTTTTTTTTTTACAGCAATGGAGAATGCAAGATCTCCGTTGCTTCACATTGTCTCGCTATGTTAAACGAGTTTAACATAGCAAAACAGCTTTTAAAAAGCAACGGATATTCTCTGTTGCTTTTTTTAAAGCTGCCTCGCTATGTTAAACTCATTTAACATAGCGAAACAGTTTTTAAAAAGCAACGGAGATCTTGCTTTCTCCGTTGCTTTTTTCAAAACTGTCTTGCTATGTTAAATGGGTTTAACATAGCAAGACAGCTTTAAAAAAGCAACATATATTCTCCGTTGCTTTTTTTAAAGCTGTCTCACTATGTTAAATTCATTTAACATAGCGAAACAGTTTTTAAAAAGCAATGGAGATCTTGCTTTCTCCATTGCTTTTGCCCACAGCTCTGATGTTCTGCATAGGTATGCGCATGCGCAGTGCATCAGAACTGCCGCAGAATACCAGACAGCTGCGGAAGGGCAGCAAGGAGGCATTATACAATGCCATTATTTAAGAAAAGTAATTATTTTTTTTCTTAAATAATGTCATTGTATAATAGCAATAACCCACTTCTGGATGTGGGTAATGCTGGATTTACCCCCGTTTGGCTTTGTTTGGTCACTCGGGCTTCGCCCTCATGACCAAACCACACCAACCGTGGGTAAATCCAGCATTACCCACACCCAGGCGTGGGTTATTGCTATATTAATTAATGCAAAGAAAACAATGTAAAAAAGAAACAAAGAAGTTAGGCAGAACACTGGTATGCATAGGAAGAGTTATTGATGGCAGAAAACAAATATATGTATATATATATATATATATATATATATATATATATATATATATATATATATATATATCCTTCTATACAGACAGCTGGTAGGACTCTATCTGGAGTATTGTGTGTGAGTATGAGTACCTCATGTATATCAGAGCACAGGTAGGATAAAAGTAGTACATAGGAGGGCAGGAAAGTGTGTGTGGTCTTCAATAAAGTTCCCTTTTGGGCATCTGCTGGTTCAAGTTGATACTCTGTTTCATACAAAGAGTGAAAACAAAAGAGGACACCACTTGGAAATAAAAGACAATAAGTATAAGAAAGACATCAGAAGGTAGCTCTTTATAGAAAGAAAGATGGATGCCTGGAAGAGCATTCCAGAAGAGGTAGTAGGATCAGAAATTGTGACATAATTCAGGAAAGTATGGGACAAACATAAGGTAATTTTTATGTTGGATGAAAGAAAAGGAAATGAACTGTTGTTTACAAATGATCTGCCACCTCATATGTAGAAGGTAGAGAAATAAGCAGGCTACATGGGCCATGTTATCCTTTTTCTTTACATGGTGATTACTGTTGTTCTGCACAAATGTCTGTGCAAAAGCATATATTTGAATACTGCTTTATCAGTATTTGTAGCTTAAAAGTGTTATGGTGCAAGAATTTTTGCATTAACTAAGCCACACCAATATGCTTGATACACTGGGATAAAGAAGAATAAATGAAATAGAAAAGGGTTCTGGATCAATAATGATGACACAAGCAAGGACAAAGGTCATGATGTTCAAATGACACATAAGAATCACGTTCCAAGGTATCCATTGCTGATTCATAATGTAAGGTGCCTGCATTTATCATTACTCCACAGGACCTTGGAACATTCATACAAACCATGGATGTTTGGTTATAGTATCCTTCCTTCTTTTGCTGAAGATGCTTTTGTATGACTACTCTTCAGAACACAAGTCCTCAGACCTGCATACCTGTCATGCCTGAAGCCTGTACTCTCCTGAGCTCTATCTTGGTACTTCCAACTGCATCTGTTCTATATTCCAACTCTGAAAATTTTGAAAATAAATTGATTGTTGTGATTTGCTCAAGCTGTTAAAAAAGAAGTGTGTATATTTTCTGAAGATGTTTGCCTTTCCCTGTTTTCCATCTGGACATGCAGTGCTTTGCTTTCCTAACTATTACAGATAAACACATAGGGGCTCCCTATTGCCACACACTGTTATCTAAAAATGCCCTCTCTCTTATATTACACACTTGACCGTTCTTGCTTTATGGTTTGTAGTGCATCTCACTTCCCCTTTTTTCCCATCACATACCTACATGTCTTCCCCTTTTACATGTCCTGAATCCTTGTGCATTCAAGTGGGCAATATGTTGATTCAGAGGTTAAGATCTCTGTCTCAAAGCACTGAGTCCAGGACTCAAACCTGACTTCTAGTTCCTGTCTGTAAGACGTTTGTATGCTCTTTGTGTGTTTTCTCTGGCTAGTCCCTGTTTCTTCCCACCAACCCAAAATATACCATTTAGCTAGCTACTCTTGATTGTCCATATATATTGCATTTACCCTTGCCCATGTAGCCCAGGTTGTGGGTAAAGTTATCTGTTAAAGTAATAAAGACTGTTTCACTTACCTATTAAACAAACAATACTATTTTTGGCTGCTTTTCTCCCACTGCCAGATGGCCTGTAGATGGCTAAATCATTTTTTCATGTATTGGCCTATTCATTACCCATCCATTTGGAAAAAAGCTGGTTGAGAGTGGTTGTCTTTGAAACAACCATCAGATGTGGACCAGTTTTCTTTTTTGTGGTCTTATCCCTACTGTGTATTCCCAATAACATACCCAGGGATTAACATACAAAGGGCATCAGTGATGGTGTGTCACTCTCTTCTGTGAGTGACATAACCACTCAGGCTTCTCCATGAATCCAACATTCCCACAGCCTCAAGTCTTTTAGTAGAATAGGTCATATAGCAGTGGTAGCAGACCTATGAGCTTCCTCGGGCTCCCTGGACAACCATACAATACTACAAAAAACGTCAAGTACAGTTAGAGCTTGCCTTTTGCATGTATACCTAGGGAATCATGCTCTAGCCCACATTTAAAAAACTAGGCTTGCTTTGCATGTCCACTTTTATTTACTATCCCCTAACTTGTACATTTGCCAACCTAATCTCCAAAGTATTTGCACAACTTTCAAATCTGCCTTATTTTCAGGTCTGGAACAAACTACATTTTAAACTGCTGAACCTGAACAGCAAATATGAGAAAGTTCCAAATTATAAATTAAATCTTGGATTTTTAATAAACAAAAGCCTTCTGCTACATGGCCAAAGGATTAGTTTTTTCTCCCTCAATGGTTTCCTGTTCCTGCTTCTCTTTCACTTTTATCCACTGAAATTTCTGAATATTTTGTGCCATTGCATACACTATGAGAACCACAGCTGATAATAAATTATAAAATAAGGTAATTTAGGCATTTCACTAAAGGCTTTCAGTATTAGACAGAGCAATAATTTAAAAATCATATTTTGGACTGCTTTTAGTTCTTCTGATGTTAATTATGGTTGCAGGGCTTGTGATTTGTTACAAACTATGACTGCTGGACTCAGCTCCTCATTTTAACATACAAAATAATTTATGTGTATGCTTTGGCAAGGGACACTGGCAGAAATAAATATTTCATTTTTATTAACACTGCATATCCAACATAATAAAATGTCAATTGTCTACAGAGATGTAATTTCACTGTGAACCCATTATACAATCATGCTGTTTTATCCAAACAGTGAATTGAACAAACCCTCTAATTTTTTCTTTAAACATATCATCTGGGATGTAAAATAAATTACAACATCCCAGTCCTGATGGGAGGTAGAGAATTACCACCTGCTGAGCAATTGTTTTTATTGGCATTTAGCTGAAGATCACATTAATTTCTGAATCATATTTCTGGCCCAGCATAGACAACTGATGGGATCATATGAATCAAGAGGCTAGAATTTAAATGACTTTAATATTTAAAGCTGCAATGCATGTTATAAAGAGAGGGGGGGGCATAGCAGTTGAACATATTAATCCCCAGGTGAAGGACAGGACACTATCCATATTTTTTCAAGATAAAATCAAAAAGATTGGAAAGTATCTTTTAACAATGAGTTATGTGAAAACAACAGAAACAGCGTACAGTGTAGATTAGAAAGTGGCTGGCATAGGAGAAATAAAAACACACTTACATAAGAGAAGGTTGTAAATTCATTCTTGTGGAGAATTCAGAAATGGTCAGGAATTTTATACATACGGCAGAAAAAAGCCGTTTGATGAGTGATAGAAAGTCTATTGCCTAACTAGAACATCTAGTTTCTCTAATAGTGTAAATAGGTGTTAAACTAGGAATGTCTAGGAAAGCGGTCCTTGTTTACCATAACATTTTTTAATGTTTGTATTTCTGGATGTTTATTAAATTTTAGAGTTTTAGAGGGGGGGGTCTAAAAGTGTGTGTATTAATACAAACAGAAGTGCTTATTATATGAATATCCTTTTCACCCTTCGTAAAATTTCCATAATGAATAGTGCCACACACAGCCCCAAAATACAATCTGTAGGTGCATGCAGTCATGCTAAAATAGCCAATGATGGGCCAGCTAGCATGGATATCTACCACACGGTTCACATACTCAATGCTGATGACTGACTTCTTGTCAATTTTTACATATCTGACCTGCAAATTTGATAGCAGAGGTCATTAGGGTTGCCACCTTTTCAAATGCCCAAAGTGGGACATTTTTTGTACAAACGTCAGATTTTGCAAGGCAAAACATACCCATGGCCAGTACAAAGGACAGAACTTCACTTTTTTGCCTAAATAAATGTTTATTCTGGTAGCATTTTAGTTGCTTATTCTGTTTCTTATAACATTTGGGCATTTCAGAAACCGAATAACAGTTTTATGCAACTATTACATTAAATATAGGAAATATGTTTGTCCTAATATCTCAGGACATTTGCCATTTTTTTCAATTTTTATGCAGGACATAACTGCCCAAAGAGGGACTGTCCCTCACAAAGTGGGACAGGTGGTAACCCTAGAGGTCATCGGTGCACATAAGACCACTCCCCAGTGCAAGATACACCAGATTTCTTTTTTTTATTTATTCTTCTTCTGTTTAGGGAAGCAAAGTTGTTCACAAAACTTTTCTAGCTACTACCGAGGCTGCAAGGTCAGGGATCAATGGCATACAGATCTACAATTTATAGCAAACTGTAAACTAGCATGTTTTAGGGGAAATCCAAAGTACCCAAAGAAAGCCCATGCAGATAACTAGAGAACACGTAGGCTCCACATAGTGACCAGAGATCAGAAATGAATCACAGACTATGGGACTATGAGGGAGAAATGTTAATAACCATACTGCCCTAGGTGTGCTAGGGCATTTTTTAAACATTTAAATGTACTGTCTGTGAGAAACTTCAGAAGGCTGACATATCTGCGACTTACCAACTCCAGATCTAGCCAATGCCATCCATGAGTATGCTGATATATGTTGAGTACCTTGTTATTGCACCTTTAGTTTCCTTGACACTTTTGCTAGAGAAAAAGCCGTACATGTGTGCAATTAGCTGGTTAGGAAGCCTTCTACTAACAGGAAGTAGTATACAGAATGAATGCAGAAGTTCAGAAAGTTTGCCACTAAATGATGCCCAGTTTTTGACAAGTAAATCCATATATATATATATATATATATATATATATATATATATATATATATATATATATACACATAGCTCCACAAATTCTGCCACAAAATACTCATGGTACTGGATCAAAATCATATATAAAGCATATTATATATCAGATATAAACCTGAATGTTGCATCAGAAGCTTGTGTATGTAGTTTACTGTTTCACATTTGTGGTGATGCCATGAAAAACTTCACCATCTGTTAACCATAGTCTGAACTACAAGGAAGATGGAACCCAGTCAGCTAGCCAAAAATATTATGTCAAACAAGACTCACACAGACCTGACAAGCTGAATGCTGCTGAAAGGATCATTTTACTAAAAGCCAACACAGTCCTGAGATACCTGTAATATTTGGGTTTGATGACCTCCATATAGGTTATTGTAACTAGTGTTGATGTGTGCAGCTTAATCCCCGAACATAAGTGTTGTAATGTGCATTTTGTGTTTTACATGCACTTAAGCTGTATGTGGTCCCTTGATAAGCTAATCTTACTATTGGAGAGATGCATGAAAATATGGGTTGGAGCAGTTAGACCAACATGCAAAAAATACAATGAAAAATGATGGTTGTATCATGACTTACACTGAACATAAATTCTGGTAAACAGAATCCTTTTTGTTGTATCGTATGTCTTTTGATTTTACTACTCATTTGATCCACATTATCTGTTGGTCTGGTAGGCATTTGATACAGCTGCATTTTTAACAGCACTAGTGCCGGAGTACTGAAGCCAGAACTTCAGGACCCCAGGATTGCCACAATGGCCCTGTTTAGTGGTATGATATAATTTATTCTTCAGTATTTTTTGCCTTTCTGCTACATGGCCTATTCAAAGTATTCAGTATATCACTTAGAAGTGAAAGCAAAGAGCTGTGTAGGAGCTTTGATTACTCGACAGACCTCAATCTCAGTTATTAATATCCATATTTGTTATTTATTTATACCACAATTTTCCGGCTGCTCATATATACAGGTAATTGCAACAACTAGAACCTAGCTATTTAATAAATGCTAAACAAATTAATTGAATAATTAGTACAATATATAGTTGTCAAATTCACACTTGTCACCTTGTTACTGGTTAACCTGTGCAACTGTGATTCTGAAACTTTAAAAATTCAAGCGCAAATTAACACAAGTAACAGTGAAGTTTGAAAGTTGCTTGTAATACATTTGAAGTATCCCTGGACCCCCACTCCTTCTACTTACAAATATGCTACCTCTGAGATTGATGTACCTGGGAGAAGAGGGAATACTCCAAGATACAACAGTTTTGGACTTTGGATATATTTGCCAATAATTGCACTTAAATTATCATAGTTGTGAGAATCTGACTTACAGCCTTTGATCATACAAGGGAATCCGAACTGCAGTTACTAGTTTAGAAACTGCATTGCTTGGTAACCATCCTCCCACCTATTTGTATGAAAACTAGTTTGAGTTTTGATGAAGCAGTTCCCATTTTCCTGATTATACAGCTTCCCGGAAGTGCTCCCATGTTTTTTCAGCACCACTTAGGCACTGTACCCATTATGCATGTATCATATATCCAGAAAGGTTACTGTTACTTGTATGAAAAGTAATAATGCTTTTCCACTGCACACTCATGTGAATGACAAACTAGTGCTTGCTGTTGTAAAAAGGATATAAAAATGAATCAGTCAGTGAGGACTGTTTGCAAATCTTAAGAGTCAGCGTGGTGACAACGGTATCTCAGTTAAGTGTAGAATTATGATAAATGAGTGCAGAAGGAAAAAGAAAAACATAACTATGATCTTCACTTCAGAAATAATGGAAACTCTAAAAGCCATTATAAATCCAAAAAAAGACAAGTGGGTTCCCATTGACTTTTCAAGATCCAGTAGTCCTGAAACTCCAAGGAGTTAAGTGAAATTGGAAAAAATACATATACCAAGTTCAAAACTGCTGTATCTAGGAGAATTAATCCTTCTTTGAGGGACAGTGATCTCAGCATTAGTATATATAGCTAGTGGGGATGTGAGGGTTGCATTCTCCACATCTGGGATAAAGTGGACTCGCTCCCTATAAAATCACTTTAATGAGTGTCAGTGAGTTTTGCAATTTACTATTTAACTTAGAACACTCTACTGTCTCTACTGACTGTGTCCTAACATGCATTATTTGGAATTTTGGGATTTTCATTGTCATGTCTTCAACTTCTGAGTGGGTGCCAAAACAAGGGATGTATAGAGGATGGCAAGAATGAACAAACAGTTCAGATAAATATTTTGACTCAGTCTTTGCCAAAAATAATAGGGTAAGTAATGAACTGTAACAAGCTATATATTAAATAATTATAAATCATTGCTCTGGAGCATGTTAAGGCACAGTCAGTAGAGTGTTCTGAGACAAACACACACCAACACACACCCACACACACACACACACACACACACACACACACACACACACACACACACACACACACACACACACACACACGTCCTTTGAGGCTTAATGTTCAGCCTCATTTCAAACTCAGGATTCAGCTCTACATAAAGTAATCATTTTAATACAGTTTGTCGTATATTTATATACTATACGTGTCCTTTCCATGAAATGCATTAATCTCTTTTCTACTCAAGTCAAGAAGGTTGTGGGCTGGCAGCTTACTTCCAATATTAGTAACACAGTAATTTCTTTTCTTTGCTGTTAGACTTTCCTGCCGTTGCTTCTTAGAAATTGTTTTCTGTGAAACTAACTAAAGTGTATTTTTGTGTATAGCTTACATTACCAATTATTCTGGTAGACAAGCTTTGTGGGTGCTAGGTATTTTTTGTTATGACCATTTCTACTTCTGTATTTTTAGATGGGAATAAACTACATGACAGCATGATTGGTTTTGTCAAATGTGGCACTCTACCAGGTCTGAAAGTTGGCTTGGGAACATTGCTCATCCCTGTGCTTTTGGAAGAGATGAATCAAGTCCATTAATCGGCTCTATAAAGAGGTTGCTGCCTGTAAACAAGCAAGTAGATAACATGTCCATCAGCTGGCAACAGCCTTCCTTAATATCACAAAACTGCAGGTGACTCACAATATCTTCCATGCGACATGCTCCTGCTCTCGGATGAATGAGCTGTGATTCATCTGACATATTTCAAAAAATGATTACTTACTGCTCAAACTGTAAAAATATCCCTGTGAGGTGAAGCATGCAGCAAAACTGTTTTTTAATATACATGTCATTCTGCTTCATAGCCTCTGTGATTCTGCTATCATGTAGCATGATTATTGCCTGAGGGATCTGTCATGCTAAAGTTAATGGAAAACACTGACTAATCACAATTTCCCAACATGCACTGGGCCTGTAGCCTGCAGTTGTACTACTCTCCACACATTTCATTAAATGTCTGCTCCTTTATCACCAGTTCTCAGTAAGAAAGGACTGCTGAAGAATCTAAATGTATTTAAAGTTAATCCACCCATTTATTAAATGTCTGTTCTGTTATTAGCATTTTGTTCTGTAAGAAATGATTGTTAAAGAATCTAAATACATTTAAACTTAAATAATAATAAGTTAAACTTCTTAGATGATGTTTGTCAAAAATTATAAAAATTATTTTTGAAAGAATATTTATTTTGCTTGCTTGTTAAATTCGATAATAGTAAAGCCTGCTTCTGTTATAATATTTCTTTCTGTAATGCTGACAGAACATCTACCACTTAATTACCATTGCTACATTTATGATGCAACAATTACTTGTTTATGTATTCCAGGAAAGTATTCTGTGTTATACAAAAAGTTACGATAAGCATAATATTCTAATAGTCCTTTTCTTTCTCTCTCTCTCTCTCTCTCTCTAGGTACACTGGCAGTCTAATAGTCAAACACGGCTGAATCATAAATAGCACACAGACACATGCACAAACTCATCCATAAAATACAGTATTATACAGTGACTGACTGGCCATTAACATTCCAAATGGAGCACCCTGATTGGTCAGCCCAAATCTGAGCATATACCAATGGAAAAAGTGCACTTGTCCAGACTTTTTTTCCATTATTATATGCTACAGAAATGTTACTTTTCTTTTGGCATTATTGTACTGCGATCATTTTGTTTTATTAAAAAAAAAAAAAAAACTGACAAAAACCGGAGTCTTCAAACTAAGGAGAAAGATGGGACAGAAAAAAATAAAAAAATAATCAGGCACATTATGCTTTTCTCTGTCCAATCCCTCACATACGTTGAAAGTCTCCCAGTTTCTTTTTTTTTTTTTAATTAAAAAAAAAAAGAAAACAATGGAGATCTTCCTTTCTCCATTGCTTCCTTTATACAGCACAGAAGTATGCATGTGTAGTATATCAAGAAAGCCTCAGGATACAGGAAAAATACGGGACAGCAGCACAGCGAACTTTGCCCTCATGATAAAACCACACCAAGTATAGGTAAATCTTCAGTATACTATACCCACATTGTTCGTTATTGCTATATTATTTATCATTTGTTAATTGCTTAAGTGGTGGTCCATGGACTCTTTTCAGCCATATCCAGGACTTAAAGGCAAATGTAGCTAAAATATATAGACAATTTAGTGTAGTCAATCAACTAGTGTGTTTGGGGAGAAAAAAACATGTTCGCATGGAAACATGCAAATTCCAAACAAGCAAAGCCCAGAGTCAAAAGATGAACTGGTGCCACTGAGCTGGGGAGCAGGCATCCTATCAATGAGGCATTGTGGTACTATTATGCAATCCTTAAGTTCTTTTAAGACTTCTGATTGGTTCACAGGGACATTCCTTCAGTAGTAATATTCACATTACAACTGAGGCAAAGAAGATTATCAAAAGATTAGGACAAGCTTGGTCATTCACACACTAAGAACACTTCATATGCACATCTCAGTTGTCTCTGGGTTTGTTTTCCAATATTGCTTTACTTGTTATAGAAATGTAATCTTATGACAAAGTATGCATTATTAAAGTAAAGACATACATTGCAATTATAGATTTCTTATTTTTCAGAATGTGGAAATTAATTCAGTTTTGAATTGTTGTTCTAAGTTTATTGTCATTGTCACAAAATGAAATATAATATTGTTAGCCTAGCTATCTGGAAATGTGTAAATAATTCTGTGTCATTTGTGAATATTAATATGATTTATATAGAAATGTGACAGGTGGAGATACTCCCAGCAGAGCTGTCTTGAATTTTGTAAATGGTTATGTGTCATTTGTGAATATCAACATGATTCATAGGCTGGTGTTACAAATGTATTAGAACTGTATGTTATGTGCCTATCAAACTGCTGGTACAGAAATGTGTGTGAACACGGTTTGTACAGTACTGAGCTTAAAGATGTATCCATAGTGTATCCTACTGCAACAGAACAAAAGTGTATATAAACTATTGTACTTGTGTAAATATATATGTTTTAACAGTGGAAACTAGAACATAGAGGATTAACTTACAAAACTTCAAGAAAATAGTTGAAATTAATTCTTATTTGAAACTAGGGAGCCATCTGCATTGTGTTGTAAGCATTTTATTGTTTTATGCCTTCCAGCAGCTGCAAAGATTTATATGGGTCCTTGTTTATGTGTTTTCACATGGAGATGCTAAATGCTGGTAGTTTCTAACTATGGAGGTTTAGCTTGGGAACTAAGGTCAGATGACACAAAGTGATGTCTTGCTGCCAGCTACCCCAGCAGTAGTATTTGATATTAATTTAAGAAGCCTCTGAGAGAGAGAGACTGGGCATTTTGTATTTTTGCCTTTGACGTGGAAAGACCCACTTACCACATCTGCACTTGTCTTGCTGTAAGTAAGTTAACTAGAGTACAGTAATTTCTTTTACATTCAGTAAGGAATATAGTAAAAACCGAGTTTAGATGTTTCTTGTATTTATTTGATGCTGTTCTACAATGTTGTTTTAAATATTTCCTGTGATTTTGAACTCCGAAGTTGCTGTGATGATTAACTGAGTATTTTCTTGTTCTTTTACTATTTATTATTATACCATGGTTTGCCATTTGAAAGCCAAGCCCCAGTGGCCAACCAAATGGTTGGCGTGGTTAAATAATAAAGCGTACACACCCAGAAGTGGAATTAAACTATTAATGAAGTTTAAACCTATTAAGAAAAGAAATTATTTAATTATTAAATATTTTAGAAAAGTAAATAATGGCGCTAATCAATGGCTCGATCGGTCTACCTCAAGATTCCAGCGGCATTCGGATGTAATTGCTCATATCAGTGCGCTCAACATTGAAATTTAAGCAGCAAGAAAGAGAGAGAAAGCAAGATTTCTGTTTTTTTTTTTTCACTAAATTAAATGGGACAGTTTAAATGCAGCAACGGTGATGTTATAAATTTGTCTTTGTCTTGTTGAGCTTTAAACTTTTTAATAATAGCTAAACTTTAAAAGCAACGGATATAAACTTTCAACAAAACTTTTTCTTTCTCCGAAAGCAAGAGAAGTTAATGGTCGTTAATGTTAACAGCAATGGTAAAAGCAAGCGCGGATAAAATATCTGTTGAGATCTCTTTTGCTCTTTTTAAAAAAAATCCATGTTATAAAGAGACATTATATTGACAGTGTTGTTATTGGAAAAGAAAAAAAGAACGGGAACCGGAAACAAACCATTTTAAAATATCGTAAAAAAAGTGCGCGCTTGGCAAATCATGCCGTTTTTCAGAGGATCATGGTATAATAAATATATTTAAACATTTCAATTATGGCCGGTGTGTCTAAAGATATTTAAGCTCTTAGAGTATTTGGTGATACTGTGCAGGCCAATCCTAATAAACTGCCATTTGGATTAATAGTAATATTACACAGTAGGATTAGCCACCCTTTGCTAAGGACCTTAAAGTAGCTGATAAGTAGTGGCTGGTGGCAGTGGAAACTACCTTATAGTCTGACAGAAGGGGGCATAGCTAGTAAATATGTGCCATCCTTTCCCAGGTGTGTGTGTGTGTGTGTGTGTGTGTGTGTGTGTGTGTGTGTGTGTGTGTGTGTGTGTGTGTGTGTGTGTGTGTCAGCTACTTGGGCAGGGACACGAAGCACTGGTTGGACAGAGAGGGTGCTGGAGTTCTTGGTTTGGCCACTCAGCTGAGATCAAAACCCTATAACTGTCCCAGTAGGGAGTCTTAATGGGGTTCTGGAGAAAGAGGGAGAAACCAACCACAGACTGACTGTGGTCTCTGTGTGTTCTTAAGGTAAATTGCATTTTACTGTGTGTGTGTACTTGTCATCCTCCCAGTGTGTAGATCTCCCACTGTTGTCATTGATGAGGATTGAGGCTCCTTGATTCCTGGGACAGTGGTGGGGGCATCACAGTCATTATTTATTAAATAATTAAAAACTATCCCTGATTTCAATCCATTGTAACACGTTATTGTCAGCTTTGACACCACTTCTTGATAAGATGGGCAGAGCTATAGTTTGAGAAAAATCATAAATTAGAAACATATAACAAGCATGGCTACCTGTGAGGCATACAGAAATAAACTGTTGATTGTAGCCCAGATTAATTGGATTTGATTTGCTCTTTGAGTACAATTGAAGATGGCCTGGTGAGGTGGAAGTGATTGCTTGAAACATTGTATCTGATGACGTCTGATAGATGAAATTGCTCATTACTTTGAATAAACAGGAAAACTTAAAGCTCAAAGAAGGATTGATTCATGCTTTTAATACATGATTTTGAAAGTGTATACATTCTACTCCAGTTAGCAGTCTGTCTCTCTAAAAAATACCTACAGGAATACAACAGTGGATTACTTTGAACAAAGAGGCTTTTCCTTTTCTTTTTATTACTAGCACATTCAGCATTTAAAATGCACTCTTACTGAAAACTGAAATAGCCATTTATTTGACAAAGACAAATGGCTAGCATCTTAGTTTCTGCACTAATTGATACTAAAATCCAAGGAACACACAAAATCCTCTAACTACAGTAGTCTAAATCATCACTACCCTCTGGTCAATAACAATAATTTCTGATCTAAAAAATGTGAAGCCTTTTTTTCTCCTCGTTTATTTAAAAAGAGTGTTGTAGCACAGCTTATGCTGTAGTAGGTTTGTGAAATGGAGGATGAATCAGTAATCCCATCTGTCTAATTATTCTGAAGTTATAATTTCTGAATTATGACTGTACTTAGAAAGCCATCAGAAATCTTAAAGGTATTTTTGGATTACTATATAGATTTATATACTGAAGTTGGCTACTCAGGATTACTGGTGAAGAGGTGTAAAAGGTGAAAACTACAACATTTCTTGGAGTACACATTTCAGAGGATCTCTCTTGGACTCTGAATACTGGTCAGTTGGTCAAAAAGGCCCATCAACATCTTCACTTTCTGAGAAGGCTCAAAACAGAAAAGCTCCCACTTACTGTTCTCTCCACCTTCTACAGAGGCACTATTGAGAGAATTCTCACCTGTAACTTCACTGTTTTATTTGGGAAGTGTACAGCAGCTGAAAGAAAAAAGCTACAGAGAGTGATGAGAATTATCATGGTCCCCAGTCTACCATCAATCCATGAGCTATTCACAGCAAGGAGCCTTAAAAGAACCCACAAAATACTTTTTACTCAACTGTCATCTGGCAGGATGTACCACAGTATTCGCTGTAGGACCTCCAGATTCATTAACAGTTTCTACCCAACAGTGCTGAGACTCATTAACCTGGACACCAGCCCTAGTGAATAAACCACAAATAAACATAATGATAGTGTTTTGTTTGTAATGTGCAATATTTATGTATTTACTTGGCTATATATTTACATTCAAGTGCAATTGCCTGTTACTTGCTTTAAGTAATTGTGACACTGCCAGCCCAGCTATCTCGAATTTTGTAAATAATCATACGTCATTTGTGAATAATAATATGATTCATATGCTTGTCTTACAAATGTAAGAGAACTATATGTTATTTGTATATTAAACTACTGGTGTAGAAGTGTGTGTTAAGCAGGGTTTGTACAGTACTGAGTTTCAAGGATGTATCCACAGTGTACCCTACTGGAAAATAACAGAAATGTAAATAAACCACATACCCATGCAAAAGTATGTTTTAATAGTAGAAGCTGGAACATACAGATTTAACTTAAAAAAACTGCAAAAAAAAAGTTGAAATTAAGTGTTTTACAGTGTGCTATAACTGTTAGTTTCAGTGCAGCAAGAAGACAGGATGTCTAGAGCTAGAAGTTTTTTCTATTGTCCTGAAGAGAAGTAATTACTAGGTTTAAAATGTAAAAGTGTTTTATTGCTTTATTACTTTTTAGCAGCTGCACATCTGAAAGATATGTATTTTTAACGCAGTGATGTTAGTTTCTGTTAGCCTGGGAACTGAAGGCAGGTGACAAAGAGTGATGTCATCCAGGCTAACCCAGCAGTAAAATGTGTGATATTAATTTAAGAACTCTCTCAGAGAGAGAGACTTGGCATTTTGTATCTTGTCTTGGACCTAGAACCATCCATCATCAGCACTTCTGCCTGCATGTTGTCTGTAAGTAAGACTTAGGGCATAGTATCTCTCTTAGATATAGATAAGAATATAGTAAAGATTAGTTTAGATGTTTTTTGTATTTATCTGAGACTGTCCTGCAGTGTTATTTTCAAATATTTCATGTGATTCTGAACTCTTGGTCACACTTACTATTTGGATTTTAGTAACATTACACAGTAGGATCGGTCACCCTTTGTAAGGGCCTTAAGTAGGTGATAAAGAAGGGTTGGTAGGCATGATAACTACCATAAAGTCTGAGTAGAAGGTAACATAGCGAGTAAACCTGTGCTAGCCTTCCCCAGGTGTGTATTTGTATATAAATCAAATCTCAAAGTGTGTGTGTGTCAACTACTTGGGCAGGGACACGAAGCACTGGTTGGACAGAGAGGGTGTAGGAAGTCTTGGCTTGACCCGTCAGGTGAGATCACAACCCTATAGCTGTGCCAGTGGGGAGTCTTATTGGGAATCTGGAGAAAGAGGGAGAAACCAACCCCAGACTGACTGTGATCTCTGTGTGCTCTTAGGGGAAATTGTACTGTACTGTGTGTGTACTTGTCATCCTTCCATTGTGTACATCCCTCACTGTTGCCAGTGGTGAGGATTGAGGCTCCTTGACTACTGGGCCAGTGCAGGGGTGTCACATATTAATTGGTGGACAGTGGTGGGATATCCATTTCACATATTAATTGGTTGACAGTGGTGAGTTAGCCACATCACATATTAATTGGCTTGTAGTGGTGTGGATATTGAATTCCAGTAGCCTGTGTACAATGGTCACTGAAGATGTTTGTACTCTAACTCAGCCACACAGTGAACATTCACAGTTCATTTCACAATTGTTTTATTTTTTTTTTTTGTTAGCTTAGTCAGGGAGAGCAGGCAAGCTTGTCAGCAGAGAAGGATGGCAAGCTGACAAGGAGCCATTTGGCTGAGATGTGCCAGACTAAAAGACTGGTGCATGCCAACCTGACTAAGACAGACATGATTGCAGCTTCAGCCACAGCTACATTGCAGAATAGCAACCAGGAGGGCAATCAGACTGGCCTTGGGGATTTACCACTCTTAGAAAATGGACAGCTCAACCTTTCCACAGAGGAATTAAAAATCCACCTGGAGTTAGAAAAACTTGAGCTAGAGGCCAAGTGTTTGGAAATAGAGGCAGAAAAGAGACTGGGGCATCTAGAGACTGAGGAAAATGAGAAACTGCGATGTCTGATGACTGAGTAAAATGAGAAACTGCTATGCCTGGAAGCTGAGCAGAAGGAGAGGCAGAGGCAACATGAAAAGAAGATGCTAACTTTTCACCAGAGTCATGGAGCAAATGAACCCCTGAAGCAACAAAGTTCAGTAAATGTCTTCCACAATTTACAGAGGGGATAATTTTAATAGTTTCATTCATATGTTTGAGAGGGTATGTAAACAGTATAATGTTGACCAAGGGCTCTGGGTACGGTTCCTGACCCCCCTTACTCCATGGTAAAGCTGTAACTGTATTTTCTAAACTGTCTGATACTAATTGTTTAAATTATAATGTTGGAAACAACTGTCTTTTAGAATGTTTTAAGTTAACACCTGAAGCTTATAGGAAAAAGTTCCATGAGCATAGATGCAAGGCAGATGAAAGTGCGTGTGAATATGTTGCTGAACTAAGCACTTATTTTCATAGGTGGGTGATTGGATGTCAGGTCACCACTTTTAAAGGTCTGACAGACCTTTTGGTGAGGGAACAAGCCCTTAGCACTTTGCCTGAGGACATGAGAATCTGGTTATCTGAAGTTGAGTTGGGAAAGAAGGGATACCTATACCTAGCAAGCAGGCATCATTGCACAGGAAAGGGACACCCTGTTCTGCTCATGGGTCTAAGGGAACCCACATGCTGGGCAGCACAAACTGCCCCAACATAGTCCCCCAGTAGCAGGAGAAGCCACTAGTCCAAGTACACATCCAGGACCAAGAGTTAAATGTTTTAAATGCAACCAGTGGGGCCATGCAGCATATAGATGTCCATGGAGGCAAGGTGGGGAACAAAAGGTGGGAGAGCCAGTAAGTGGGAATGACAAAATGTCAGCAGTAAGTTGTCTCAACACAACAAGAGTACCAAACTATGACAAGAGGTTATATCCTATCTTAGTGAATGGGAAAGAGGCCATGGCTAAGAGAGACACAGCCTCTGACCTAACCATTGTGAAGCCTGCAGTTGTTACAGAAGAGCACTACTTGCTTGGGCAGTCTACTCCAGTCAGAACTTTAGGAGGGACACAATTCCAAATACCTTTGGCTAGGGTGCACCATGACTGGGAGGGTGAAAAAGGACGCAAGGAAGTAGGTGTGTTTGAGGATATCCCTGTAGATGTCCTGATAGGGAATGATTTTGATAATGCAGTACCATGTGTGCATGCAGTTACATGCAGTCAAGCTTGGAGACGAGCATGTGGGTCTTGTAGCCTGGTGGACACCCAGACAGACTGCACACTTGCAGCCAGGACTGGTGGGGTGGTTACTTCAGGGAGAGAGCTACCCTGTAGCAGTGAGACTGAAGATGTACCACAGCTGTTTGTGAGTACTGATGTTCCCTTGGACAGAGTGGCTGCAAGGGCAGAGGTGAGTAGTAGTGCCCAGTCTCAAAGTGAGGCACCACTGTCAGAGGATAGCAGACTTCCTGTGGAAGGGGAGCTGGGAAGGGTTACTAAGAGAAGGCTGAGACAGACTCAGCTCTTAGACCCTTTATTACAAGGCCTGCGGGAGGTAGCTAGTGAGGCAGCTGATTCTGAAGGGAAGTGGGAATCTGTATACTGGGGCAAAGAGTTACTGTATAGAGAAAAGACCCCTGTGGGAGGACTAGTGGGTGAGAGAATACAGCAGTTGGTAGTGCCTAGAGCCTACTGTCTGGCACGTCTAGCCATAGCCCATGGTATTCCTTTTGCAGGTCATATGGGTATAAAACATACAAAGAGACATATTATCCAGAACTTTTATTGGCTTGAGATTTCCAGAGATGTAACAGGGTACTGCAGGACCGGTGAGCAGTGCCAAAAGGTAGACAAGGCAGGAGACAAGGTGAAAGCTCCTTTAATGCCTTTCCCTGTGATTGAGGAGGCATTTCAGAGGGTAGCTATGGATATTGTGAGGCCTCTCAGTACCCCATGTCCCACAGGGAAAAAGTATATCCAAGTCGTAGTAGATTATGCTGCCAGATACACTGAAGCAATGGCTCTGTCCTCCATTGAAGAAGAAAAGGTGGCACATGCTTTGTTAGAGATCTTCAGCAGGGTAGTTTTTCCAAAAGAAATATTGACTGACATAGGTGCCAATTTCATGTCAGACCTGCTGGCTTGTCTGTAGAAGCACTCTGAGGTGAAGCACCTAAAGACCACCCCCTACCATCCCTAGACTAATAGTCTTGTTGAGAGGTTAAACTCAACACTCAATCCCATATTATGGGCATTTGCAGACCAGTTTCAGAGGGACTGGGACAAATATTTGCCCCATCTGTTGTTTGCTTACAGAGACATGCCCCAGGAATCCACTGGTGTTTTGCCCTTTGAGTTGTTGTATGGGCATAGTGTGAGGGGGCCTCTAAATTTGATTTGTGATGAGTGGGAGGGTGAGCGTGAATCCCACAAGGAGTCTGTTGTGACATATGTCTTAAACCTCAGGACAATTCTCAGGGAACTCATGGGCTTGACCCAGGAGAACCTGGCAGAAGCCCAACAGCAGAAAAATGTCTAGTATGACAGGAATGCTCAAGCTAGAGAGTATGTTGTAGGGCAGCAGGTAATCGTTCTCAATCTTGTCAGACACAACAAGCTGCAGACAGCTTGGGAGGAAGCCTACAAGGTGTAAGGAAAGTCAGTGATGGTAACTACGTAGTAGAACTGATAGGCAGGAGGCAAGGGCACAAACTGTACCATGTTAACATAATGAAACCTTACCATGATAGGGAGGCCCTTGTTCTGAGTATTTGCAGTGGATGGCAAGAGGGGTCTAAGGGGGATCTGGTGATGGATCTCCTCAGTGAGGCTCTGACTGACACCTCATTGGGAGGGGTAGCAATGTCCCAGCAGTTATCCCCTACCCAGGTTCAAGAAATCCAAGCAGTGTTACAGGAGTTTTGGGACATGTTCACTGGGAATCCAGGGTGCAACCACCTGGTGCAGCACCATGTGGATACAGGACTCCAAATGCCTATTAAGCAGGCCCCTTATAGGGTGCCTGAGAGAGTCAAACAGACTCTGAGGGAGGAGATGCAGCAAATGTTGGATTTAGGGGTAATTCAGGAGTCCAGCAGTCCCTGGGCCTCCCCAGTGGTGCTGGTACCAAAGAAGGATGGCAACACCTGGTTCTATGTGGACTACAGGAAATTAAATAGTCGCATAGGGTGAGATGCTTACCCCATGCCAAGGACAGAAGAAGCCCTAGAGCAGCTGGGTGGGGCTACATATCTTACCACCATTGATCTTACCAAGAGGTACTGGCAGGTGCTCTTGACTTTCACTGCTAGAGAAAGGTCATCCTTTATGACCCGTGTGGCTTGTATGAGTTCACAAAAATGCCCTTTGGGATGAAAAATGCCCTAGCAACTTTCCAGAGGCTGGTAGATCATATTGTAGCAGAAGCAGGAGATTTTGCCCTTGCTTACCTAGATGATATTGCTATCTAGAGCCATTCCTGGCAAGAGCACCTTCAGCATGTCAGGGAGTTGCTGGGCAGACTACAGAGGGAAGGGCTGACCATTAAGACGAGCAAATGTCAGGTGGGTATGGCAGAGGTCCCCTACCTGGGGCATAGAGTGGGGAGTGGTAAGATCAGGCCAGAACCTGCCAAAGTGGAAGCCATTCAGGCATGGCCTGCACCTGTCACCGAAAAGCAGGTGAGGGCATTATTAGGTACAGCAGGGTACGACAGAAAGTTTGTCCCCAGTTATACTACCATAGCTGCTCCCCTCACAGACCTGACAAGGAAAAATAATAAGGTAGCATGGACCCCAGCATTTGAGCAGACATTCCAGAAGCTTAAAGGAGCTTTGGGAGGACCCCCTGTGTTAGCCAGTCCAGATTACAGCAAATAATTTGTTGTGCAGGTGGATGTTTCAAACCATAGGGTGGGGGTGTACTTAGCCAGGTTTCCTAAGAGGGAGAAGAGCACCCAGTGGTATATCTCAGTCATAGGCTCCAACCCAGGGAGGAATGCTATGCAGCTGTAGAAAAGGAATGCCTAGCCATAGTATGAGCAGTGCAGAAACTTAAGCCTTATCTGTATGGAAGAAAATTCACTATAGTTACAGACCACAGTCCCTTAACATGGCTACAGTGAGCCAGCCAGCAAAATGCCAAGTTACTAAGGTGGAGCCTAGGGTTGCAAGCATATGATATGACAGTACAGCACTGCAGTGGGGTTAGCAATGCCAATGCAGGTGGGCTCTCAAGACAGGAAATGGCTTAAGGAACTCCAAGATAGGGTCAACCCTCTCAAGCAATATTTCTCAAGGGTCACTTGAAAAACTAGCTTGAGTTTTTTGGAGGGGGAATTGTGACACTGGCAGCCCAGCCATCTGTAATTTTGTAAATAATCATATGTCATTTGTGAATATTAATATGATTCATATGCTTGTCTTACAAATGTAAGAGAACTATATGCTATGTGTATATTAAACTACTCATGTAGAAGTGTGTGTTGAAAAAGGTTTATACAGTACTGAGCTTCAAAGATGTGTCCACAGTGTAACCTACTGGAAAAGAACAGAAATGTATATAAACTATATACCCGTACAAATGTATGTTTTAATAATAGAAGCTGGAACATACAGAATTAATTTACAAAACTTCAAGGAAATAAATTGAAATTAAGTGCTTTATGATGTGCTATAAAAATTAGTTTCAATGCAGCAAGAAGACAGGATGTCTAGAGCTAGAAGTTTTTTTCTATTGTCCCGGAGAGAAGTAATTGTTGGATTTAAAATGTAAAAGCATTTTATTACTTTATGACTTCCTAGCAGCTGTACATCTGAGAGATATGTATTTTTAGCATAGAGATTTTAGTTTCTGTTAGCCTGGGAACTGAAGGCATGTGACAAAGAGTGATGTCATCCAAGCTAACCCAGCAGTAAAATGTGTAATATTAATTTAAGAACTCTCTCAGAGAGAGAGAGAGAGAGAGACTTGGTATTTTGTATCTTGTCTTGGACCTAGAAACATCCATTATCAGCACTTCTGCCTGCATGTTGTCTGTAAGTAAGACTTAGTGCATAGTATCTCTTAGATATAGATAGGAATATAGTAAAGATTAGTTTAGATGTTTCTGTATTTATTTGAGACTGCCCTACAGTGTTGTTGTAAAATATTTCCTGTGATTCTGAACTCTGTAGTTACTGTGTTGATTGAGTATTGTCTTCTTCTTTTATTATTTATAATTAAATATATTTAAACCTATCATTGTAGCTGATATTTGTGAGCGATATTTAAGCTCTGAGAGTGCTTGCATATATATTTAGTGATACTGTACAGGCCACTCCTAAATAACCTTGCAAGTCTTGGTCACACTTACCATTTGGATAATAGTAACATTACACAGTAGAATTGGTCATCCTTTTTAAGGGCCTTAAGTAGGTGATAAAGAGGGGTTGGTAGCAGTGAAAACTACCTTATAGTCTGGGCAGAAGGAGCATAGTTAGTAAACCTGTGCCAGCCTTCCACAGGTTTGTGTGCTTGTATATAAATCAAATCTGAAAGTGTGTGTGTGTGTCAGCCACTTGGGTAGGGACACAAAGCACTGGATCTTAATCGTATAACTGTGCCAGTGGGAAGTCTTATTGGAGATCTGGAGAAAGAGAGAGAAACCAGCCCCAGACTGACTGTGATCTCTGTGTGCTTTTAAGGGAAATTGTACATTACTGTGTGTGTACTTGTCATCCTACCATTGTGAATGTCCCTCACTGTTGCCAGTGGTGAGGATTGAGTCTCCTTGGTTACTGGGCCAGTGCAGTGGTGTCAGTAATATTACATAAAGAGTGGCAATTTTAGTTCATGTGCAATAATCAATCTTATCTGTCATGCTGCTACCATACGCTATTTATATGACTATATGGGGGGGGTAGCTTTTTTCTTATGTTCTCGGGGCATATTCATTAGTCTCTGATTCCTTTACTTGATATGTATTAATGTGGTATTTGTTGTATACTTCTTCTGTACTCTCATGGTGAGCTGATACTGGTAATTTCATTCAGGTCCACACATGTGTAGTCCTAAATGACAATAAAGTTTACTTTGAATCTTTGAATCTTTTCCTGATTAAGAAGATTACATTTTTGGAAGAATTGTCCCAGATGAGACATTCTGATGGACATAGAAATTGGTGAATGTCTCCACTTGTAGGGGAAGATCTACCAAAGCTTGTGAATAATCTCCTAGAGGAACCTCAAAGAGAGATTGTATTGTTTCAGAACTTTATCAGATTTGTGGCAGAATGGACACTAAAGTAATTACTAAAAATTATAAAAGAGTTTCTGAGCATCTTTGTTGTCCCCCATTGAAGAAAGAAGCTGTGGTTTCACATTTATGCGATCCTTATGTAAGGGAAAATCCTACTGATCCTCTCTTGTATGGCTTGATTTCAGTACTAAATTAAGACTAAAAATATTTGCTGAGCTGTTTTAATACAGAGTGGCTGCAGCAGTGCCAAAATGAATTTACTTAGTTGAGTATGGATTGATATTACGAAGGCAGACATTTGATAACACCAGAACACATATGTTTACTTAAGATGCCCAAACTATAGCAAAATATGTGCTGGTGGTCATCTTTGATGTGGAGAAAGCTTTTGACAGAGCTGACTAGAACATTTTGATTTTGGACTTTGGTATTTTTGGGACCTGCAAAGTGTGAAGGCTAACTCTAAATGTCTATTAAAATTTGAAATGGCCAGAGGAACCAGACAAGGTTGCCCTGTTAACATCCCTAATAATATGCTCTGTATTTAGAGCCCTTATGCAAAACTCTATAAAATTCAAACATAACCATTATAGCTTAATGGATAGGGAAATCAAAGTATCAGTTTACTCTGATTATTTATTAATTTATTTAAGCAGTTCAAAGAGGATGATTTTACATTATTTGAAATGCTAGCTAAATCTGGCCCTTTCAAGACAATAAAAGGAAATAAATCTAAAACACTCAGTAGTAGATACGTTTTGCCCTCATTGATATTATGAGAAATATGTCAAACTTTGTGTGATCATAAATTAATAAAATAAATAGTAAACTGAATTCTTGCATTTTTATAGGCTTCACTGGATGTTTCTTATGAAACCCTATTAGATACATGTGTGGTATGGTATGGTATGGTATGGTTAGAAATGAGGTTTGGTAACAAACCAATTTGTCCAGGGACATCTTCAGCTGGGGATCAAGGGGAAAGTAGTAATGGGTATTAAGTGGGTAGGGGAAGAAAGCTAAATGGGGGGTGTTAAATGGGGAAAGTAGGATGACTGGGAGGAAATGAGGTAAGTGTAGGGAGGGACTTAATGGGTTTTATGAGAGTGTAGATGGGTAAGGGATCACATTTTGGGGTGAACTTGCTATAGTGCAGGTCTACTTCCAAGACAACTTGTAGGTACTGTGGTGGTCAGGTAGGCATTGCATTAATAGTGGTGGGCATGGATGAAGTTGGTAATGGAGGATAACAATTTTTTGGATCATCTCTCCCTCTCTCTCTCCTTTCTTTCTTATTATTTTAGTCTCCCTGAGTTGTGTTGCTTGCAAGATGAGTAGAGCTGTGGGGGACAGGTGTTCAGGCTTGTAGGCAGGCATATGGGTTGGCACTATTGTTCTAGCCTACAGACATATAACAAAGGAGGTAATATAACAATATTATTAAAAATATAGATATATATATATATATAGCAAAGGAGGTAATAAAAAATAAGAAAAGGATGTGAGTAGAGTGGGATTGGAATCCCTGGCAGAGCACTTATTAGCAAGGTTTGCTACATTTAGGAATACATTTGAATGCTTGTAGCCGTTTTACTTTGTTGGTATGCAGTGTTACCTCAGTTTCCAAGCTTTCATTGGGTGGTTGCAACATCTTGGGCCCAATCAACACTCATACATCCACTACCAACCAAGCTGACCAAACATTTCACCACACCCATACATCCACAACTAGGCTAGCTAATCACACATCTCAACACACACTTCACCTAGTAACAATAAATACTCACAGCATTTGCAATAAAACTGCTGAATTCCATGCCTGGCTAACTACCTACACCCCACATATTATTGCAGTAAGAGAAACATGGCTAAAACCACACATTACTGTCACTGAAATCCTTCCTCCAGGATATAATATAATTCGTTCAGACAGACTTCATAAAAAGGGTGGTGGTGTAGCATTAATCTATCAATACCCACTACAAATAACAACCTATACAAAACCTATCCCCACTTTCAATAACCTTGAGCTACTGCTTACATCCTTTCACATAAATAGGAGCGAACAAATATACATAGCAGTAATATATATTCCCCCAGGCCATAATATATTTATACTCAAAGACTTTTTATCTTGGATAAATTAGAATATACTGCATGAAACTATAATTCTAGGAGACACCAATATTAATTGGCTAAACATAGACACCCCCTCTCCAGAAACAGCATAAACCTTCACAGTTTCACCCAACTCATCACTACTCCCGCTCACGATCTAACAACAGACTCTGAATCAACCCTAGACTGGATACTTATAACCCATCCCCAAAACTACTCTAAGTCAGGCACCCTACCAAATATAATAAGCGACCACCTTCCAGCATATACCTATAGGACTCACCCTCAAGCAATCTAAAAGCACTCATATAGAACCTCCAGGAATTTTGCCCAATCAGACCAAAATATGTTTATAAGTATCCTAAACTCCCAAAACTGGAACTCATTAAAAATACTCCCCTTAGATGAAGCCATTGACTATTTTGACAGAAACGTTTTAAATACCCTCACTAGCCTAGCTCCAATGCCTACTAAATGAACCAAAACCAACCATGCCCCTGGTTAACAAAACTAACCAAACAAACTATCTTTCTTAGAAACAAGGCATAGAAAATATGGCTGAAAGACAAAACAAAACAAAATGAGCTCTACTACAAAGAACTCCATAACAAATCCAAAAAGCTAGTGATACAAGATAAAAAAGATTATTTTTCTGCTAAACTATCCACCTCATATAACAATCCCAAAAATGTTTGGAAGTCTGTCTCCTCTCTACTTAACCCAGGCACCATCCAAAACCCATCCCCTGCACCTAACAAAAGCCCACAAGAAATTTTCCAAAATGTTAATACCCACTTCATCTCTACCATTCAAAACCTACTCAAAGACTGCCCATCCACTTCAAACATACACTTCCCACCACCAACAAAAACTCCCCCTCCCCTGCAGATTATTCTACTACACAACCAGCCACCTCCTTCATTATCCAACCTGTACCCACCTTGCTGATCTTGAAACTCCTAAAACAACTCAAACCTTGCTCACTGTGTGCTGATAAACTTCCCCCAGAATATCTGCAACTAGCAGCTAGCTCAATAGCATATCCAGTTACCATTCTCATAAATTACTCTCTCTCTGAATCCTACGTTCCTCTTCTATGGAAAAAAATCAATCATTACCCCATTACACAAAGGGGGAAACTCGCATGATCTTTCTAACTACCGTCCTATCTCTATATTCTCCCCACTATCAAAAATCTTGGAAAAATGTGCTCACTCACAGCTACTTAAACACCTCTCAAATAATGCTCTTCTATCCCCTACCCAACACAGTTTCCGGCCAGGGCATAGCACCATTACTGCCCTGTTATCTTTCACAGACTCTGTCAACAAAGCCTTGGATGCAGGCCATCCAACCTCAGTAATCTTACTAGACCTATCTAAGGCTTTCGACACAGTGTCACATACTAAGCTAGTAAACCAACTATCATGACTAGGTTGCTCCTCAAAATCCCTCAACTGGTTTACCTCTTACCTACAGAACAGGGAACAATCAGTAAGGTGGTTAAATGCACAATCTTATTACCAACCTAACAATATAGTAGTACCACAAGGATCCATTTTAGGTCCATTACTGTTCAATATTTTCATCAATGACCTGCACAAAGCCCCCCAAATCCAGAATCCCATCCGATATGCCAATGATTCAACACTATCTACCTCCAAAAATTTCTCAGACCTCCTCATAGTTACACAACAGGCCTTTACTTCTATTGAATCATGGCTTAATAATGCACAAATTATGCTAAACCCCCAAAAAACTAAACTTCTACTTTTTTCTACAAAATCACCTGACATTGACTTCAAAATCCTTGCTAAAGACGGCACAGAAATAGAACTAATAAAAACAGCCAAACTACTAGATATAACAATAGATAACAAGCTCACATACAAACCACACATCCTAACTGCAATAAAGATAACCCATTTCAAACTAGGTAAACTATATCACCACAAGCTCTACTTGGATAAAAATGCCAAAATAAAACTAGCTAGTACCCTACTCATCCACTCCCTTCTATATGGTAGTGCCATTTTTACTAATCCGTGCACAACCCTTAGCAATAAATTACAATCCTGTTACAACAAAATAGCCAAATTCACCTCGGAAATACCACACCGTTCTCAAAACTGCCATACCATCACCAAGCTAAAATGGCTAGAGTTTCTCCACCATCTACAATACACCCAACTAACCTTAGCCCACAAACTAATTTCTAAACCAAATGACTGCCCTGCCCTCAACTCAATCCTACAAACATATACCCCCACAAGAACACTAAGATCTTCCTGTAAACACATGCTTACTGTAACTAAACCCAACAAAAGAGCAGGACAATGTCTGTTCTCCCATACCATAGCTAGACTATGGAATAACTTTTCATCAGAAATCACCCAAATAGACCACCCAAAAATGTTTAAAGTAGCTCTAAAAACATATTATCTAAACAATCCATCCTGCACCTGCCTCAGGAGCAAACCATCTTAAACAGTACATTTCACCAAATACTTTGCAAAACCCAGTCTGCACATTTTACTAGTGTATTCTTACTATACAGGATACCAAAATCTTAACAAAGAAAGCAATGTTTCTTAGTCCATGTCTTGTCTAGTAATGTAACATTCATCCTATTGTAAGGATTTTTCTAGTTCAACTTAATGTAAATCCTAAGAAATGTAAATTTTAATATGTTTTTCTCCCTGTTATATCTGTAATACTTTCATTGTATTTTAAACATTGTCTTTCTTTTGTAATACTTGTGGAGCTTTTCTCCCCGGGCCTCCACTGAAAATGGGTCTCTGGCCCAGTGGACTTTCCCAGTCATCGAATGTTAATAAATAAATACATAAATAAATAACTTTTTCTTTTTTCTTTTCCTGTGGTGGTTAAGGTAGGTTATAGGGGGAGTTTCTGTCAGGTCAGTTCTGACAGAGCTGCAAGTATCTTTAGCAGGCTTTGGCTAGGCAGCATAGTGGTTGGCTGCTGGCAGTCCATCTTTTTGCAGATGTATTTCTGGATGTGAGTAGGGAAGTATGCATTTCAATTTAAAGTTTGTATGTAGATGTGGACTGGCTTGCTCTTCTGGCTCTCAACAAAGTGGACAAAACTCAACAGGATCAGGGACAAATTCAAAAAAAAAAAAAAAAAAAGATACTTTCAAATATAAGTATTATTAATCATCAGTCCGTGCCTTGTTCTGTAGGCATACTTCTCAATGGTGCAGTTGCACAGGATTTCACAATATCAGTCATGCTGGGATGCTATTTGTGGAGCTTGTGGGTCCTGGCAAGTTCAAGGAGTGCAGTCTTGGATAGTGCATTACAGCTAAGATGGACGTAAACATTGGTCATGTGCAGGAAGTGGGGTTGATTCTTGGATCGGGTCTTTATTTTCTTTGTTGATGCTGGGTCCGAGTTGTCTTGACAGACATTCGTTGATTGTCCAGAGTGTGCCTCATGTTTGGTCCATGTTCATGGGGTTGTAGTTTTCTGGTGGGTTGGAGGCATAATCAATGACTGCTGTTAGACTAAAAAAAAAAAAATTAGAAAGTGGTGACAAACATTTGAGTTTTGGACTGCAGATCCTATGGAAGATTCATGCTGGCGCAGGCCTGGTTGTTAATCTGCTTCCTCATCTTGGGGGTTGTCAAGAGGAGGTGCACGTGCAGGGTCCATATTTATGTGGTTGACATAGTTGTGGGGTCTGCATCTGACTTGAAGGATGCTTGGATGTGGCAGTGTGAAATTGATTGGATGCTTCCTTGTTATGTTGTGTGTCCTGTGCATGAAGTATGCAGATTACTGACGTGCTATCTGTGTTCTGGGTTGGAAGGGAGCATGTTGCACAGGTGCAGCATGCTTGTCACTACTGAGCAGTGTGGAGTGCAATGGGGTTTTGTGAGGCTTGATTCTGTGCCAGCTGGTTGTATAATAATAAAACTGAATTCATTAAATGATAAGAGACTTGGGTTCTAGTTTCATGTCCTTCAGAAGATGTATGGTATCATAAGAGCTGTTGGCTAAGCAACTTTCTGGGAGTGCGAGAGCAACATTTGAAGTTTGTCCCTGTTTTGGGGCCCTTATCTTCTCATTGATTTTGGCTTTGTCCTGGCTGCTTGTGCTAAAGTTTGAGAGAATGTGTAGGAAGACCAGGTGGGAGCAGCCTTTGGCCGAGCATGTGAGTAACAGGGTCACTGATGAGGGCATAGCTTTTATTAGTAGAAATCAAGTATCCATCTCATTGGTGGTTTCAGTTAATTTTTTTACTGCTCGCTTCCTGAGTTTTGGGTGAATTTTGTTACTGCTCACTACCCAAGTTCATTGGTACCTCTGATATTTTTTATACACATTGGTTGTTTATGATTCTGCTGGCCCACACATGTCACAGGAACTTCTCATGGACTGTGAAGCACCTGCACTCAGTGTTGTCATGAGCATGCGCAATTGCATTAGAGGGACCATTACAGCCATTAGGGTATATGGCATGGCTGACACATTTGCTCATATATCCAGTTATGTGCATTCATTTAGGGCACCCTTATAGGCTGATATTATTAGTGCTGTGCATTGTTAGGATCAAGGAAAATGGGTTGGTCATCTTGGCATATTTTGTATTGTTTTTGTTTATCCAGTCTCATGAGAAGTGATTTTGGTCCTGGACTTCACTTTCAGTACATGCTGTTTAGCAATGATGGGGGAGGGGGTGGGATTGGTGAAATTTTGGGGAGGTAGGTATAGGCTTTGCATAATCATCCCAGGAGTAAAATTTACCCTGAATTGGTTGTAAGCTAAATTAACATGCTGTTTTAGTAGATTTAAAAATTGTGTTAGGGAGTTCTCCCTGATTGTCAGAGAACCCCTAATTTCAACATGAATTTTAGTTCTAAATATTAGCTTTGCCCCTTTTAATCCCAATTAAAACTGGTTATGCTTGGAGACATGGTGGTCAATTACAATTAATACCTAATGACAATGATTAGTGAGTAGCAAGGGGGCTTTAGGAGGAATAACTTATTTATGTTTGGGCTGTTTTTCACAAAATGGTGGGGGTTTTTTGGCAAATTAATGGCAAATTATTAAGGACTGAAGTGAGAAAATAATGGCATACATTTAGGTTTCGGACTTCATACCATTCAAAAGTCATGCAAACACAAAGCCTGTTATCCTATAGAATTTCTAGTTTTGCAAGGTGGGCAGAGATCTCTTGCATTGACCTTAGTAGCATGCTGGGATTTATGGTGTGGAATGCAGATACTGCTAAGTATGGTACCTTTTCAAAGAGTTGATGTGGTCAGTAAATGGATGCACTGAAAGAGGGCTCTGCATGTTTTCGTCACTTGTGGGAATGAGTGGTTCAGTGAGGAATATATTTTTCTGTGGCGGCTAGTGCTGTTACTACAGGCATGGTTCTCATGTGAAACCTGTTGTAAGTTTGATAATATTATGGGGAGTTACTGTTAGGTAAAGCCTTCCTGTTCATGCAGATGTCATCATAGGCTCCGTAATCTGCTGTATTAACAGGAAGTATGGATTTGTATGGCTTACATACACTTTATTACTATTAGCAGTAACTGGACTTTGCTACTGTCTAGAGGAGGAGGAGGCACAATGGACAGATTTTAAATTATAATTTAGGCCATTCTTCGAACTTGAGAAGGTCCTCGATGAGTCCCCAGACTTGACAGCAATCTTTATGCAGACAGTAAGGGGTGGTTATAGTGATAATGTGTGTTGCCTCATAGGCACAAAGTAAAAGATTTTGATTCCCATCTGGGTCATGGGTCATTGGGGGTTGCAGAGCCTGTATGTATGAAGGTGCTGAATGGGTAAGCACAATACTTTTAATAGTATCCCTGCAAGTTAGTTAACCTGAAATGAACTTATGAAAGGGATGGAGCACTTCATTTTCCATCACTTTCTCTGAGAAGTTGAAGGGAAGGCAAATGTTAGCAGAGGACCATAGAGAGGGACTCATTTTAACATTGCTCTTAAAGTTGGAAAGGTGCTTGTGTTGCTCTCTGAAGCTAAGCAGGGCTGGGCCTGGTAAGTACTTGCATGAGACATTGCCTGGGAATATCAGGTGCTGCAGGATTTGCCTACCACCATATCACCCTAAATGTGCCTGTTCTCATCCATTGCAGTTTGAGCGGTCTAAATGCTCCAGGGGTATGGTCATTCTTTTCAATCTTTCAAATTTATAATGAGGAATACTATCTGTCATAATGTGGAACAAACGAGTAATGGGCACATACTAACGATTTTAGTTAGGAAGCTCATGGAATGGTTAAGTGTAATTTTCCTTATGGAGGAGGCTTTTAACGAAATAATGATTCAGTCCTACTTACCATTGATATTAGTTAAATTGCTAACATGGTATGTGTGATGGACTCTTTCAGCGTGGAACTTCCTTGTGGCAGTCTCCTTCTTTGTGGAACTTCGAGGAACAGTAACTTTTTACAGCTACGAATGAGGAATGTTCCTTGAAATGAGGAACGCTTGAGAGGTTTAGATATGCATGGAGGTATATTAATCTTTTGTATTAAGCATCTTAAGTTTCTTTGTGGTGTACATGTTGCTGTTAGAGCCACTTGGGGGAGGAGAGGAAAAGGAAAAAAAAAATCACACTTTCTGTTATGAATATGTAGTTTTGTTTAAATATTTAATTTGGATTAGAGGGTTTTGTGGGTATATTTTGGTAGTGCTTTCTTGCAGAAATGCTCCCAAGACTGTTTTATGAAGTAAGTTAAATGGGCCCATATAGTTTTCTAATTATTTTGTATGGGATTATGAAGTCATCTAGGTATTTTGATATTGAGTTATACCTCATGGAAGTGTTTAGTTATACTCATTCGAGTGGGTAGTTCACATTTGTTGAAGGATTTGGATACAGTGATGCCCAGCTTATTGAGGATAGGGATGTGGGGCATAATAATGGCTGAGCAATTTATGGTCAGGGTAGGCCAGTGGCAATGTTTAAGGTTGTCATTGTGATGTGTTGGTTTATGGGTGTGCAGAGGATTTACAGTTTTCTTTTCTTTTCCAGATGGGGAAGCACAGAGTTTGCATCAGCTGGGGATGCACTGAGTCATCAGTTGATAGGATCGAAAGGTGATGTATCCTGCTTGGATGGATGTTCTAGCTGCTTGAGTGATACACAATGAGGTTGCAGATGGGGAACGCAGACTGGGCATCAGTCGACCCAAAGGAAATGGATTTGAAAGGTGATGAATTTTGTTGGGGGGGATGGTCCAATCGTTGGAGTGGTGCAAAGTGAGGTTGGGGTAATACTACTTTATTAGGTGCTCATTAAGACACATCAGAGTCATTGTTGTTTGAAAGTAGTGAGTGCAGGTGAGGATGAGGTAGGTCAGGGGTATGGTAAAGTGGTTTTGTGGATTGTCTATGGGGAGTTTGGGTTTGTCCTCGGGTGGGGTAGAGTCATGGTAATGTGACTCTGGGTTAGTTTTTGAAGGGCATGTTAGTAGCTGGCTTTGATTTTTTTTCCTGGGGAAAGGCTATGGAGATAGATTGCTTCATGGTCTGTGTTTTTTGAGTTTAGCACTGTTCTTTGGTTTTTGGTAGACATGGGCAGGCAAGCAAACACAGACATGTTAGCTAGATCCCCTTTTGCTTGTGTTTCAGGGATGTGTGAGGAAAAGTTTTCCATTAAGCAGAAGTTTGAAGGTCTAAGCAAGGTGTTGTGCTTCTTGGGTTGCTAGTGGATGTAGGCCATGGTTTGAGTTACCAGATGTGAAGGTAGTGTGATAAATAATAGTAAAAAATAAATAAATAAACAAATAAATAAACTCAAGGGTTGAAATTTTGGGATAAGGCCCAATTAAAGGTGGGTTTAACTTTTCAGTAGTATAGTTGGGCAGATTACAGGGTTATCTGATTTTACTAAATCTTGGTTAGGGGTTTAAATGTTTGAAGGGTTGGTTAGGTTTGTTAGCATGAAGAATAGTAGATTATGGCTATGGACAAGGTAGGTTTTGTGACAAGGGTTCGTACAGGAGGTTCATTTGAGCTGCAGTTTGGGAGGTATTGGTTTCATGGATGTACTGAAGTCATTAAGAGGGTGGTTCATTGGTCAGTAAATGCTGTTCTGGTCATTAAAGGTTTTACCTTATAAGAGTGTATAGTGGTGGGATTGCTTTAAATTTATCTTTTAGAAAAATATAATTTGGTCATTTTATCCTTTTGGTGGCAAAAGGATGTTGCAGTTTAGATAGGTTCTATAGCATAGATAGGTTCTATAGCATCCTCTGTCCAAGCACCTTATACTGACTAGCCTAATTAACAATGATGTGTGCAAATAAGGAGGACTAATTAGAAGCCTACCTTTCTAAAACAAAAATATCTATCTATCTATACAAATAACAAATGCAAACATGATAGAGAGTTATAAGACGAGTTGAACCTTATTGTTTCAGAGATATGCTGTTTTAACAAGTGTCTTGCTGAATGTAATCTTTGACTAAGTCATAGAAGAGTTTAACCTTTATTGCTCCTGAACTACATTGCTTTTATAAGTGTCTTGCTTGAATATTATCACTGATAGAGACATTGTAATATGTGCAGTCAAGACTGTTTTACTATGCAAGTTAATCTCTGTTCTATGCTCAAGTTACTACTTAATAAGCCTGTGTAACTGTCTATTTTTTATCTCTCTGTGTGTCTTACCACTGTCTCTCTTTTCCCTTTATACTCCCAGCTGCTCAACCTGGTTTCCCAGTATTATATTCTCCTCAACACACTGTGGTTTCCCTAACTAAGGAACTGAACCTTTCCTCCTCTCTGCTACAGTCCCCAAGGAAATTTAATTATAAGTAAATTTAAACCAAAGTCTTAAGACAATTAGTGTGAGATATCCTAGGTTGTCTGTCACCCCTTCCCCCTTCTTAGACTACAAGTATTTTTACTGTTCTTCCTCTTCAATCCTCTATAGCATACTTACTGCCCTGCACTCTTTTCTCAGTATATATTGCCTCTGCTATACAGCTTTTGGCCACTAGAGGGCAATAGTTTCCTATAGACCACCATTCTGACTCCAATTTTAAGTAACTTACAGGCTCTTGGATTCTAATATTCTGGAAGAGCTAATACTCCCACTCTATTCTTTCTTTCTTCTAATATTCTTCACTGCCAACCCTCTCTGCATATTCTATTATCAAGGCATTGTGTCACCTTACCCTCTGCTCTGCTCCTCTGATTGTTTTCCTAGGGTGAACTCCTCCCCTACCCTGCCCCTAAATTCCACCTATGCATTAGGACCAACCTCTAACTCCTCCCTCTATTACCTCTATTATATTCTCAACACCATAGATTCCTAGGACTGCATAACCACATCACACACACCTCTGTCAAGCTCCACTCATAGTGTTAGCAACCTCCCAGCTCAGCTAAGTACTCAGCAGCCATATTTCATAGACTCGTTCAGGTCCACTCCCTGTTAGATGGTGATATACACCTAACCCAGGTCCTACCACTATCACAGCTACACAGCCTGATACACCAACAAATTCAATCACACAGACACTTACCAAGCCCCCAACTCTCTCCTGATAGCTCATCTTAATATTTGTAGCATCAATAAGGAGGAGGTGTAGCCATACTTTATAAGAATGGATTACAAGTTACCTAACATCAACACATTAGAGGCTATCCTCAGCTGGCTCTCAAGTAACTACCCCAAGAAACCATTATACTTGGAGATTTTAACATTAACTGGAACTCCTGTATATCTGAGCAGCCTTCTACTCATATCAACTTATATGGTTTTACCCAAACTATAACATCAATAAAACTAACAATAAAACTAACAACAAAACTAGTACACATCAGTGATCACTTGCTTACCTATTTAATCAGAACAAAACTGTCATCCTAAACTCTGCCATCTGTAGAACTATACTACCAAAAATTTTAACCCTGCTCACTTTCAAGCTGAACTAGTCACCTGGGACTGGTCACCCCTGAAATACCTCCCAATAGATAATGCTGTGAAATACCTTAACTCTAAATTTCTAACCATTTAATTAGAACCAAACTGGCACCATGGCTCACTCCAAACAAAAATCCTCCAAAGAAATAAACAATGGCTCCTCAGACCACCTGCAATTCAGACAGCTAAGAAATTAAACAAAAGCCATATTAGCCGATAAAAGAAACTACTACTACCAACTACAACAAACCAACAAATCTGGCTCTGATCAAAACAATCCCATACAAATAGCAGACTCATTTAATACTTTTTTCACTGAAACCATACAATCCCTAGCCAATCAGCTATCCCCTAGCATCCCAGGCTCTGCCACAACCTTTACCAATAATTCTCATCAATTTCATTTTCAGCCAGTGCCCACTTCACTTATCTGTAACCTCATACAGAAACTTAAACCCACTACTCTCTCTGCTGATAAATTACCTGCAGAATACCTGCAAAAAAGTCATAGCCTACCCCATATCCATCCTCATTAACAGGACTATTTCTGAAGGATCTATTCCCTAATCTGGAAAGTCTCTCACATAATTCCTGCATAAGGGGCGTAACTCCAAAGAGTTGTCCAATTATAGGCCCATAGCTATTCTATCTCCTAATGGAGAAATGTATACACATACAACTCTTAACCTACCTACTCGATAATTTATTAGCACCCTGTCAACATGGCTTTAGACCATTTCATAGCACCTCCTCTGCTCTCTTATCCTTCACTAACCATATTAACAGTAATCGTAATATTGATACTCTATCCTCAGCTGTTTTTATTGACCTGTCCAAAGCATTTGACATGGTGAATCACCACCTCCTTAGACAGGTTGGACAACCATACTATACAGTGGTTCCAATCATACCTACATAACAGGCAACAGGCTGTACTATGGGAAAATACTTTATCTTCTCCCACAAGGATCTATATTAGGCCCATTACTCTTCTCCATCTTTACAAATGACCTTCATTCTGTAATTCCTCAAGCTGACTGTATCTCAGAACTGCAGTCACTAACCCAAATGACCTTTAGTACAGTTGAAAACTGGCTCCTACAAAGACGTCTTATCCTTAACCCCAAAAACAAAATGCTACTATTTACCCCCCCGCAGAACCTCCCCACTATTACTTCAAATGATGGAACTATAATATCTTACTAATAGATAACAACTTGTCCTTTAAACCTCACATTAATAACACCATAAAAATAGTAAACAAGAAACTAGGTTCCTCTATAGAATAAAACCCTTTCTTACACCTCCAGCCAGGACCTCATCTCTACCTTGCTCTATGCCTCCCCTATCTATACCAAAATATGTAGAAGTAATCTGAGTAAAGATTTGCAGCTGGGTCCTCCTATAGAACTCATCACTGTATCAATCTGAATCAGTTAGGATGGTTAGAGCTGCCAAATTTAATACTTTTCAATCAATTAATAGTAGCCCATAAGATCCTGTATTTACCTCAAAATACACCCACACTCAGCTAATAACCTACTTGTAAAAATATCAAAATCCAACAACTTAGCTGGTGACACCTTGTTCTCCAATACAGTAGGTAAAGCCTGGAACATCCTCCCAAGCCAGCTAACCTCAATATCCTCTGTCAGCTTATTTAAAAGCAAGCTTAAACCCTACCTCAAATCACACTGGCTATGCCCCTGTGTTAACCCAGACTAAGTACCTAACTATTAACTAGACTTATCATGATCTTGTGTTGTCTCCTCATGTAAATAAGTATATACAGTGGAATGATCAAACACCTTCATATAGTACCACAACCTATGTGTTAAATAACACTAGAAATCCATCCTTGTTTGCTGTTCTTCTATACTCTATCTATTGATCTCTAGTGTTTTTCTTATCATAAATTACTAGGTGTATCTAATTTAATGTATTAGTCTCATTCATCTATTCTTAGATAAATTTTTAGATAGGTTGGCAAGCAGTTTGGACTTGCTTTGTTTCGGATGGGGGTTGGAATTTTAGTGTTTTTGGTGGTACATGTGGCAGGTAATGACTTGGAAATAGTTTGCAAAGCTACTGTTGATAGTAGGATAACTGAGGATATGCTTGATTTACAGAGATTATCCAAGGATATCAGTATCACCTTGGTGTTGGTGAGGGATCATTGGTTTAATTTTGCCAGTTTAGGCAATTGAAGTCTTTTGTTATTTACATGACAGGGTTTTGTGAGGTTGATGGCAGGGATTCAGTTTGGCTTGGAGAGGATGGAGTACACAGAATGATGTTTGACTTTGACCTTTTATTGTACAGTTAGGTTTGTTTGGTGGTTTGGTTGAAAGATTTGGTATGAAGAAGGGAGGAACAGCCTGGTAAGGCTGGTGAGTGGAGAAAAGAGGCAGGCTTGTCCCACTTCTGTTCTCCTTCTGGTGTTGGATGTTCATTTCAATGAGTTACAAAATGCAAGTGAATGGTCAGCCGCTGTTTGATAGGTAAAAGTAAGTGAGCAAAGGTAAGGACACACTTATTTGTTTGGATGGTTAATTCAATAAGTGGAAAATGAAAGTGAGCAGTGGGACACTGCTTGCTAAGTAAAATAAGCATGTGGGAGAAGGACACTGCTTATTTGGTCAGGGTGAGCGAGGTCACACTGCCCTCGAGTTATATGGATGTTTATGCTGTGATGTTGGTTCATAAAGTTATATGTATGGAATTTTAATAAAGGTCGTCAAATTTCATTTGGTGTGATGTGTGTTTATTGAAGGGGACTGGGACAAAATGGAGGAATCAGTTGCTGAATTTAGATCAAAGATTATCAGTAAACCAGATTTTCCTGTAACTCTTAATCCCGTATAATTTCAAAACAGTGTCAATTTATAGGTTTATATGTTCATAGGTAAGAAACAAGCTAGCTGCCTTTTCAGCCATTTTAAGCCTAATGAACACACAAATCCATCCAAGTAAAACGAAAAAACATAAAAGCATAACAAAACTTGTAGAAGCACAGGAACACAACTTGCTGAATAAACCATGTTTATTTATATTAAACACTTAAGTGCTTTTTTTTCCAAAGCAAATGAAACTTCATCAGAACAAGCATAAAAAATATTAAAGCCAACATTTAAGACATCTCATCCATCCCATGTGACCAAAACAAACCAATTAGTATTCCATTCTCATAAATATTACATTTTATACATGATTACAATTTAATCGTCCATCATAGCCCTATTAAATAATAATATTTCAAATATTCATACTCTTATTAAATTGTATAGTGTTTGAGTTTCAAAATAAAACTGAGCACATTTCATTTAATCCTGGCAGACAAATTGCTTCCAGAAATAATTGCCATCTTAATTACCGATTTTCGAAAAATTTATCAATAGTACCATCTGTAGATCAAACCTTATTTGTTCAATTATAAATAAGCAAAATAATGTCCTTGATTATCCTCAATATGCCTTGCTAATGTGTTAGTGTTCTTTTTGCATCGTATTTCAAAAAGGTGTTTGTATATGCGTTCTTTTAATTTATTTTTGTTTTTCCAACATAAAAACCAGAGCACAATTGGCATTGGGTGAAATAAACCACCCCTTTTGTGTCACATGTAAAATGACACATGGAGTGTAATACATTCCCCCTAATGTTAATACATCTGCTGTTAATATATAGGGACATTGTGAACAATGCCCAAATTTGAATGTGCCTTTACTTCTGTTGGTATCTGACTTCCTAGGCATATACAAATGATTACTCTCCAAATAATTCTTAAATGATCTGTCCTTTAGGTATGTCACCAAGGTTTTTTTTCATAACTTCTGCTTCAAGTTAATAAAAGTAAATAAATTTAAAACACTCAGTAGTAGATAAGTTTTGCCTTCACTGGTATTATGATAAAGATATCCAACTTTGTGTGATCATAAATCAATAAAATAAATAGTAGTATGAATTCTTGCATTTTTAGAGGCTTCACTGGATGTTTCTTATAAAACCCTCTTAGATACATGCATGGTATGGTATGGTTAAAACATGGAGGAATTCAGTTGTTGAATTTAGATCAAAGATTAGCAGTAAGCCAGATGTTCCTGTAGCTCTTAATCCCTTATAACTTCAAAGCAGTGAAACTTTATAGGTTCATAGGTAGGAAACAGGCTTGAAACAATCTATCCTGCTTGGTTAGAGATTGTCCTTATCCATCCTGTGGCCGATAATTAAATATTGCCCCTAATGAGAATAACTGGGATCATACCATAGATAATCTGAGGGTACCCATGCACAGGATAAAGCATTTAGGAGCTGCTTCTGTCCATTAGTAGTACAGGGGGCAGTCCTGGTATCTTAATGTTTCCATATTTCTGGCCAGAAATGTTTGCAGAAATAATAATATACACTTAGTAGATTGCAATTAATGTTTCCAGTATTTTTTTTTTGGGGGGGGGTGCTGGAGATGTGAGAAGAGAGAGGGGTATGTGAAAGCATTATTTCTGGGACTACAACAGTTTATTGTTATTTAAGAAACAACCAGAGAGCATACTGAATGATTTATGACCTTATAGGTTGCTTTTAACCACCTTTGTATTTTTCTTAGGAGTTGTTTCAGAGGGTAAAAGTCATACCTCTCAACCTCTTAGAGCAAGAAATTTGGACAAAGCTATAAATAAAAGTGGGACAAAGGCCCAAAAATAGGGACAATTTTTAAATATTGCTCTTACAAACTTAGAAAGTTGATAGAATAACAGGTTTTACATTAGCATGAATTTTCTGAAGGGTATGAAGTCTGAAACCCAAATGTCTGTCATTATTTTCTAACTTCAGTCTTTAATGATTTGCCACTAATTTGCCAGAAAACCACAATTTTATGAAAAACAGACAAAAAATATGAGGCAAAAAGCTGGACATTCTGCGAAAATCTGTACAGCTGAGAGGTATGGAAAGGTAAATGACTGAGACATGAACATAGTATACTTGCTGTTATGTGAAAAGCATGATAACTAAAAAATCACACTCATCAGATCCTCCTTTTTTCATTTCTTTTCTTTTGGATTTACTAACCTTATTAATAGATTTTTGTAATCTGTTGTCTATGAAAGGGGCAGACAAGTCTCAAAAAAGATTTAATAACAAATGTCCTCCATTGCTGTCATGAGATGAAAAATAGGCCCCTTCATAGGTTAATATTTGTTTTTACAAAACTAACCTTATGACAGAGCATGGATGGATTCTTGTATATTTTTATTAATTAGAGGTAGCCAGGTGACTTCTGCCACAGCTAATAGTTTCCTACAATGTAATGAAGTATTAGAGTGATATGAATGCTATAAACTAAACTGTGAAAAATCCTGGCAACTGTCTTTTGTAGTTATCAAACTTGCTATCTGTTTTGTGATGGACAGTTTTCTATCTAATTGTACATTTGCCCTTTTATACTCTGCTGTTAGTCATGTGATACAAGCTTGTATTTGCCAATTTGCTGCAGTCTCATCTACTAATAGAGTAGTTATATTTAAACAGTACTTTATAATAAAAAGCTTAATGAACAGTATTTACTATTAGTACAACTATGCTCATATAAGCATAGTAGAAAAGCTAAATAAACTGGGAATAAACTCGTACGTCACATGGTAGATTGCCACTTGGTTCACAGATAGGATGCAAAAAATCAAAATAGGGCAAGTTACCTCCACAAAGAGACCAGTCACCAGCAGTGGAGTCCCTCTGAGTTATGTGCTGGGACCTCTTCTGTTCGGCATCTACTTCTCTGAAGTGAAAGCCATTACCAAAGGGCTCTAGCTGACTAAGTTTGCAGATGACTGCAAGCTAGGAGCAGTCACTGAATCCACATATGGTTCAGACATCCTGCATGAAACTTTGTCCCAAATAATAACTGGTGCCAAAATCATGAACTGAAACTAAATGCCAAAAAAATGCATTATTTTATGGGAAGTCATCACCCCCCCCCCCCTGAAACTACCGGATTGACAATACACTCCTAAGAGTTGACCCAGTTCTTCAGGATTTGGGGACTAATATAGACAGTGATCTAACTTTTGACCAACATGTGTCTATTGTTGCAAGAATATCTTTCTATATTGCACAACTTCTAAACAAAGGTATTGCATCTAGATATAGGGATATCACTGTCTCCATTTACTCACCCATCATTAGGCCAGTCATTGAGTATAATGCCCCTTTTACATGTATCTTTTCAGACACATACTTCTGGCTTTTCCCGGTTAGGGGTGGCCACAGTGGATCACCTGTCTTCTCATGATTGACAGTGGAGTTTTATGGTGTTGAGTTGCCAGCCCGGCACCCAACCCTCCACGGAAGACACACACACACACACACACACACACACACACACACACACACACACACACACACACACACACACACACACACACACACACACACACACACACATGCAGTCATGCCTAAGGCCAATTTAGAGTGTCCAGTCCACCTACAGTATGTCTTTGGGATGTGGTAGGAAACTAGAGTGCCCAGAGGAAACCCACACGACCACAGGGAGGACATACAGACTCCTCACAGAAGGCACCCCAGCCGAGGATCAAACCAGAGAACCTCTTGCTGTGAGGTGGCAATGCTAACCGCTGCACCACCATAGCCGCCCCCTTTTCAGACACATACAACAACTGGAATACCCGCAGAGATACCTAACTAAAATGATACAAGACCTAAACAACATGTCCTTCATGAACCAACTTAAAGCCATGTCACTATACTTGGTATCCTACAAACTGCTAAGAGGTGACCTGTGTCTGGCATACAAGGCATCCTCCAACCCAATACTTATAGATTTGTAGGCAGATCAGCACTGGCAGAGCAGCTATTACAATTTTAATCGAAAGTGGAATAGGTAAAAGTTCTGCTTTGAACTGATAATGGATAAATCCTGTTGTGCCCATGGTTAAGTTGCAGTTAATGTAATATACTGCATGTTCCCTAAACATTCCATGGTATTAAAACAAAAAATGACAGCTGCAACCCTTCAGGAACACGTTAATGTATAAAGATTTAGTGCTTTCATCAGTGGTAACTCCAACTTCATCAGAATAATGTCATTTCAAAATCACACACATTTTTATACATTAAATTTAGTCACATGTCCATAATTAAAACTAACTTTCCCAGTTTTAAAGAAATATTGCATCCCCTTTTTTGTAAAACACAATGAACACATAATGTGCATTTATAGATTAGAAATACTTTACATCTTATATAAAAATCTCAATAAACCCATTCATAATAAATAGATTAGAAATACTTTACATCTTATATAAAAATCTCAATAAACCCATTTATAATAATACTACACAATGTTTAAAAAAAAAAAAAACAGTTCTGATTTCAGTTTCAGTACACTACTGATGGATATGGTTTCATTGAGGCCGGTTAATTATTTTAATTCTAGAGTAGATTCATATGATTTCATAATTAGCAAAACGCACATTTCTGAATTAAGTGAACTGTAATTTATTCAGAGCAAAGTTCTCACACCTTGTATACATTTGTTAAATCTAGGTCCATTCTTTGGTGTTTACAAAAAATCTATAATGAGCATTGCAAGACGCTGTCCCACATTGGTTCTACTGTATAGTAAAACATTCTGTCCTTAAAACCTTGGGCAATATAATTGATTTTCATTATAAACCATTACTAGAAAGGTAACTTAATCAGAAAATACTGTTGTGAAAAAATGAGCCTCAGGTAAAGCTTTCTTACAGTGGTCCTGATGTATTGTAATATAGTCTGTTCTAAAACCTTGGAAACTAAAGACTTTAATAGTAAATGGCCTAATGCATAAAATATTGGTGTGATTATACTAGCAATCTAGAACGAGTAGGGCAGGGTCAGTGGACTGCATTTTCAGTGGATCAACAGTCTTCATGACAGATGTAAAGATAAAGCAATGTTTTATCATTTTATACTGTATAGCTAATGTGGAAGAATAAATTAGATGGCTGGCTAGCAGGAGAGTCTAAAAACAGATAGTTAGAAGGAAACAAAGTATAGCTAGGTGACAGGGCTGAAATACAGGCTGCTTTATGATGCAGTGGTTGGAGGTCAGAGATGGACATGGAGAAAGCAGGATGTAGTAGTACTTGGAATTGGCAAACTGACCACTAAGCTGAAACAATTTGGCATGACTTGACCTTTAACCATTAACCTCAAAATACACCATACTTACATCCCTAGTCATCCCCTATAATAACCTCAAGACACTCAGCTAATAACCTACTTGTAAAATATCAAAATCCAACAACTTAGCTGGTGACACCTTGTTCTCCAATACAGTAGGTAAAGCCTGGAACATCCTCCCAAGCCAGCTAACCTCAATATCCTCTGTCAGCTTATTTAAAAGCAAGCTTAAACCCTACCTCAAATCACACTGGCTATGCCCTGTGTTAACCCAGACTAAGTACCTAACTATTAACTAGACTCCCACAATTCCTAGCCTATCATGATCTTGTGTTGTCTCACTAATTTTAGTGAGCTTAACCTTCCTTAGGATTTTTCTCATGTAAATAAGTATATACAGTGGAATGATCAAACACCTTCATATAGTACCACAACCTATGTGTTAAATAACACTAGAAATCCATCCTTGTTTTCTTTTCTTCTATACTCTATCTATTGATCTCTAGTGTTTTTCTTTCTTAGGTTTTGTGAGACCTTAGTATCTCTTATCATAAATTACTAGGTGTATCTAATTTTGTAATATGTTATAAAGATTTGTACTACACCATTTCTAATACAAATGTATTAGTCTCATTCATCTATTCTTAGATAAATTTTTCCTTTTTCCTACTGAAATATAAAATATATAATCTTAGGCTTGTACTATAATTGTTAAAACTTATGTACCAAATTATACTGTTATTGTCTTTGTCTTGACCTTTTATGTTGCTGTAATTTGTGGAGCTTTTCTCCCCGGGCCTCCACTGAAAATGGACATATATCCAGCTGGACTAGCCCAGTCAACAAATGTAAAATAAATAAAAATAAAAATAAATAGGTTGGCAAGCAGTTTGGACTTGCTTTGTTTCGGATGGGGTTTGGAATTTTAGTGTTTTTGGTGGTACATGTGGCAGGTAATGGCTTGGAAATAGTTTGCAAAGCTACTGTTGATAGTAGGATAACTGAGGATATGCTTGATTTACAGAGATTATACAAGGATATCAGTATCACCTTGGTGTTGGTGAGGGATCATTGGTTTAATTTTGCCAGTTTAGGCAATTGGAGTCTTTTGTTATTTACATGACAGGGTTTTGTGAGGTTGATGGCAGGGATTCAGTTTGGTTTGGAGAGGATGGAGTACACAGAATGATGTTTGACTTTGACCTTTTATTGTACAGTTAGGTTTGTTTGGTGGTTTGGTTGAAAGATTTGGTATCAGGAAGGCTGGTGGAGAAAAGAGGCAGGCTTGTCCCACTTCTGTTCTCCTTCTGGTGTTGGATGTTCATTTCAATGAGTTACAAAATGCAAGTGAACGGTCAGCCGCTGTTTGATAGGTAAAAGTAAGCGAGCAAAGGTAAGGACACACTTATTTGGTTGGATGGTTAATTCAATAAGTGGAAAATGAAAGTGAGCAGTGGGACACTGCTTGCTAAGTAAAATAAGCATGTGGGAGAAGGACACTGCTTATTTGGTCAGGTGGTCACACTGCCCTCGAGTTATATGGATGTTTATGCTGTGATGTTGGTTCATAAAGTTATATGTATGGAATTTTAATAAAGGTCAAATTTCATTTGGTGTGATGTGTGTTTATTGAAGGACTGGGACAAAATGGAGGAATCAGTTGCTGAATTTAGATCAAAGATTATCAGTAAACCAGATTTTCCTGTAACTCTTAATCCCTATAATTTCAAAACAGTGTCAATTTATAGGTTTATATGTTCATAGGTAAGAAACAAGCTAGCTGCCTTTCAGCCATTTTAAGCCTAATGAACACAAAATCCAAGTAAAAAAAAAATAAAAGCATAACAAAACTTGTAGAAGCACTGTGGTAACTCCAACTTCATCAGAATAATGTCATTTCAAAATCACACACTTTTTTATACATTAAATTCAGTCACATGTCCATAATTAAAAACTACCTTTCCCAGTTTTAAAGAAATATTGCATCCCTTTTTTGTAAAACACAATGAACACATAATGTGCGTTTATAGATTAGAAATACTTTACGTCTTATATAAAAATCTCAATAAACCCATTCATAATAAATAGATTAGAAATACTTTACATCTTATATAAAAATCTCAATAAACCCATTCATAATAATACTACACAATGTTTAAAAAAAAAAAAAACAGTTCTGATTTCAGTTTCAGTACACTACTGATGGATATGGTTTCATTGAGGCCGGTTAATTATTTTAATTCTAGAGTAGATTCATATGATTTCATAATTAGCAAAATGCACATTTCTGAATTAAGTGAACTGTAATTTATTCAGAGCAAAGTTCTCACACCTTGTATACATTTGTTAAATCTAGGTCCATTCTTTGGTGTTTACAAAAAATCTATAATGAGCATTGCAAGAAGCTGTCCCACATTGGTTCTACTGTATAGTAAAACATTCTGTCCTTAAAACCTTGGGTAATATAATTGATTTTCATTATAAACCATTAATAGAAAGGTAACTTAATCAGAAAATACTGTTGTGAAAAAATGAGCCTCAGGTAAAGCTTTCTTACAGTGGTCCTGATGTATTGTAATATAGTCTGTTCTAAAACCTTGGAAACTAAAGACTTTAATAGTAAATGGCCTAATGCATAAAATATTGGTGTGATTATGCTAGCAATCTAGAACGAGCAGGGCAGGGTCAGTGGACTGCATTTTCAGTGGATCAACAGTCTTCATGACAGATGTAAAGATAAAGCAATGTTTTATCATTTTATGCTGTATAGCTAATGTGGAAGAATAAATTAGATGGCTGGCTAACAGGAGAGTCTAAAAACAGATAGAAGGAAACAAAAGTATAGCTAGGTGACAGGGCTGAAATACAGGCTGCTTTATGATGCAGTGGTTGGAGGTCAGAGATGGACATGGAGAAAGCAGGATGTAGTAGTACTTGGAATTGGCAAACTGACCACTAAGCTGAAACGATTTGGCATGACTTGACCTTTAACCATTAACCTCTGACACGTGTGTGTGTGTGTGTGTGTGTGTGTGTGTGTGTGTGTGGTGCATGCACATATAGGCATACATACAAATATTATTATGTACATATATATATATATATATATATATATATATATATATATATATATGTGTGTGTGTGTGTGTGTGTGTCTGTGTGCATGTGTAAGTTCCGCTCTGCCAACTGTTTAGAACATAAACTGAGATTTAAACAGGAAATACAGTGAATTCCAAAACTCACTGTTACACCCTTCAATCATTTTTGTAAGGGGTTTTTCACTCTCTTCAACTCATACTGAAATGATGGTCTCTGCCCTTCATTACCCCTGCTAACTATATATATATATATATATATATATATATATATATATATATATATATATATATATATATATATATATCAAGATACTGTAGTCTCAGACATAGTATGTGTCTCCCTCATTCCCACAAGTACTGCTAACATTTTCAAGGATTGCTGTTATGGTTCTTAGAATTTACTACCATATTTCCTTTTCATATCATGCCTTTCTGCTATTTTCTGGCTTATGGCCTTCCAAAATCTATGCTGTATTACAGATAGTACTGTATTTGTCTAGCAGGGTTCTCTTTGTATAATATTTCCATTAGAGCAATGGATTTCCACCAAAGGGACAAAAGACATTCAACAATTGTGGGATTATGTCCCCCTAGAGTCAATATGGTACTCAGTGGTGGTTGTGCTTTGGTTTCTTGTACCAGAGATTCAGAATTAAAGTTGTACTATTTCTGTTTCTAAGCCTGCAATAGTTTATGTGTTGCTAGCTTAGTATATGCCTGTGTACCTATGAGGCAATGGGTCTGCAATACTTTTAAGTAAAATGGAGTTCCCAAGTGCACAGCCCTAGCTATATGTAACTGCCTGGTTTCTTAACCTAATGTCAGACAAACACAAAACTCAAAGTGAAGATGAGCTATTTATCTAATATAAAGGTGTTATTAAACACCTTTTATTAGCTAGTACAACATATACAAAGTAAACTGACCATTGACATAACTGAGCCATGCTTCAAATATACTTCCAAGACAGGTAAAGGTGTGTCCCAAATCTTTACTGCAGTCTCAAATTAATCAAGTTCTTATCAAAATTTCACTGCAGCCTCCAATTAACCAATTAGAATGAGAATTACATTAGAATGTACAAATGTAAATGTCCTGCATCTTTCATTCCAAGTAAATTCTTTGTTTCACCCAAACTTCTGCTCACATATCTAAAAGCAACATGTTGAAGTACACAGAAAACAATCTTAATGTGTTGATGAGAACAGTATCACATGCTGGGGTATTTGTGCTGAACAGATATCACCTTGCACTTATGGAGTTGTGAACTTGAGTTCAACATGAAAATGGCTTATAAGTCTGGCCATGCAATAATATCTGCTCAACATACAAACCAGGATGTATTGCGCTTACAAAATGGCATGTTTTTTTTTTATTCAGTTATTTTTGTGAAGATTTATAAATGAAGTATTTTACTGGCCCAGTTAGCCAGTTACATTGTTTGGTTTCTAAATCCATTCTATAAATGCAATAAAAAAGCAGGATTCCAGGATGGCTGCATTCTGAAAAGCAGGTTGAATGTAAAGCTATATGAGTGTGAATAACAAAAGAAGTGTACACAAAACAGTAAAAGCTAACAATCAGGGTAAAAAAATACTCACTTGTTAGTTACTACACTGCCTGAATGTCAGCAAAGAAGAAATCTGGAGAAAATAAGGAAAGCAGGAGAAAATCAACTAGTGAAGGATGAAAAAAGCTCTAGTGGGGAAGAGCCTTGCATGTGTTCAGCAAAAACCAATATAGGTTTCCATTTTGATACAGGAGACTGCTTTCAGTACTTCTGAGGAGAAATAAATCAAATGCATTCAGACATGTTTAAAATAAGTGAGACACTGGAGGAATATATAGTTAAATGATAAAATGCTGGAAAGAATAAAAGAAGCTATAAGCAGCTACATTCTGATGAGTTGATAAAACTAGAGAAATCAGAGGTTGAAATGAAAGACTTGCTGAATATGAGGCATCTCAAGAATAACTCATTCTAAAAATAGTAGAGTTGCAGGACAGAGTATGCAGAGAAAATCTGACATTTTCTGCTATACCAGAGAAACTGGAATGAATAGATTGCATTCATTTTATGAAAGTACAACTAAGAATCCAGTCTGATATTCCACGGCTTCCTAATTGATATGGCACACCGTGTGTATACGCCAACCCTGGCCATGAGGAAACAGCCAAGATATATATTAATAAATATGCAATCATAACAACAGAAAGAGACTGTGCTACTGACAAAATTGTGGAAGAAGGGAAGACTATTCATAGAAGATGATTATTCACTTTACACCAGTAGTACAGAACCTGTTTATCACTGCAGTCAGGTGATGCTGAGAGGCAGGTGTAAGATTTAAGTTGCTTTATCCAGCTGTCTTTAGAATATTTTTACCTGCAGGCTCCAAAACATTTTTGACACAGCAGGCTAAGGAGGAAATAAAAAAGTGTATCCAGCAAAGTGTGAAAAAGCAAGCTGAAGGGATCTCTGCTTCTAATTCTTCTGACAATAACAAAGCTCATAAAGAGAATTAGTCAGTGAAACCTTTTCCATTGTTCCAAAGGAAAATGACTGAACAATAGAAAAAAAAAGCTCAGGAACTCATGAAAAATCAGGCATACCTTTAACATGAAAGGACTGGCACTGAGTGGTCAGTATAATGAGAAAGAAGACTGGCAATAATGTGAAAGCAAGAAATAAATGGAAACCATATAAAGTGTAATTTCCATAAGATGCAGTTTGAACATGAGAAATGTACTTCTGCAAGAAGAAATGGCTAAAACAAGCTTTAAATTTGTTGACTGTGGTAAATTGATGAAAGGACTTTAAAGTATAGTTCCCACTCTGTCAATGTTTAGAAGGATAATGAATGGACTGAAGATGTAACTGTTAAATAAAAATAAATTAGTAAATAAAATAAAACACTTTTGTTTTTAGTAATGTGTGTATTACAAATTTCTTGAAGTAAACAGCAAGTTATAATTTTAAGTAGATCTGTATATTTTATTTACTAATTTATTTATTTATTTTACATTTGTTTACCGTGGAAGTCCGACTGGACAGAGCTTTCCATTTTCAGGGAAGGCCTGGGGAGAAAATCTCCAGAACAATTGCTAACATACTATACATAATACATTTACATGAGCATTGTGGTTTAGACATACAATTGAAAGTTTAGCCGGTAGTAACATATGATTGTTGTTCATATAGTATGTTAAGTATAGATAATTGTGAAGATGTAGTAAAGATAAGACAAGAAAGGAAAAACTAGAAAAAAATACTAGCCAGATAATCTTGAAGATGTAATGAAAATAAGAGAAGAAAGGCAAAACTAAAAATGCTAGCCATTTTGTCAAAGGAGGAGAATATAGACAAGTTTATGTGAGGTTCATTGACATTTTAAGGGAAAGCTTTTCAACTTAGTCTAGGGGAGAGTCAGTGTGTATAGATGGGACAGTGGGCATTAGGTGGTGGTGAGTTGGTAAGTAATGTGTGATAAGATATAGTGCATTTGTGGGAGTTTTAAAGAGGAGGTTGGATAGTAGTTAGGGGAAAGGTGTTAGAATAGCCAGGTACTAGGCAGTTGCATGTCCAGGAGATGTTTAGGTGGGAAATAAGATGTTTTTTGAAAATGGTTTTGTTAGGTTGTACCCTGATTTGTAGTGGTAGACAGTTCTAAGTATTGGCATTGTTGCTAGAATGCAGGGAGTCACCAGAGCTGTAATGGCTATTGGAGATTGCGATTAGTGCCTTGTTAGTGGATCTAAGTTGTAAGGCTGGAGTTTTGTCAGGTCTTACAGCATTTGGTGAGCTAGAAGAAGTTGGTTTAGAACTAAGGTGTTTGGGAGTTCCAGCCAGCTGTTTTAGGGCTTGACAGTGGTGGGTGCAGTAGGAGGAGTTTGTGGTGAATTTTGCTATTTTGTTATAGCATACTGATAGCTTGTTTAATTCACTCTTGTTTAGATTAATTAGGACAGGAGAAGCATACAGTAGGGCAGACAGAAAATAGGTATGAGCTAGGGTACTTTACTGTTGCTTGTTATGAACTTTTTACATCTGTAAAAAGTATTTAGCTTTTGTTGACTTTGATTATTCCATGAGCTATGTGTTTGTCAAATTTCATATTACTGTCAATAACGACCCCTAGTAAATGGAAGAGTATAAGTTGCGTCTTTTTAGGATTTAGTATTAGCTGGGAGTTTGTTAGCCAGGTTTCAATGGATATAAAGGCTTCTTGGGTCTTGACGTGAAGTTGTTGGAGGGTGGGGGTAGAGCAGATTAAGGTGTTAGACGGGTGGCTTTCTGAAGATTATTTATAAATATAGTGAAAAGTAGAGGTCCTAGGATTGATCCTTGGGGTGCTCCCAGTTTTACAGGAAGTAGGGGGGGAAGTTAGTTTTTCCACAAACAGCTTGTTGGCATTGGGAGAGGTAGTCTTGAAACCATAACAGAGTAGGAGTAGTTAGTTTTAATTCTGAGAGTGATGTTAGAAGTTTTGTATGGGAGACTGTATCAAACGCATTTGATAAGTCAAGGAAAACTGCAGACACTAGTTGGCTGTTGTTGCATTCCATATTACATATCCAGGAGTTACATATCCAGGAGTTGTTTAGGTGGGAAATAAGCTGTTTTTTGAAGATGGTTTTGTTAGGTTGTACCCTGATTTGTAGTGGTAGGGAGTTCCAAGTCTTGGCATTGTTGCTAGAATACAGGGAGTCACCAGAGCTGTAATGGCTTTTGGAGATTGGGATTAGTGCCTCGTTAGTGAATCTAAGTTCTCAGTTATTGGAGTAGAGGATGATCAGGTCTTGAAAGGCTGGAGTTTTGTCAGGTCTTACAGCATTTGGTGAGCTAGAAGAAGTTGGTTTAGAGCTAAGGTGTTTGGGAATTCCAGCCATCTGTTTTAGGGCGTGACAGTGGTAGGTGCGGTAAGAGGTGTTTGTGGTGAATTTTGCTATTTTGTTGTAACATACTGATAGCTTGTTTAATTCACTCTTGTTTAGATTAATTAGGACAGGAAAAGCATACAGTAGGGTAGATAAAAGATAGGTATGAGCTAGGGTAACTTTACTGTTGCTGGTTAGGAACATTTTACATCTGTAAAAAGTATTTAGTTTTTTGTTGACTTTGGTTATTGCATGTGCTATGTGTTTGTCAAATTTCATATTACTGTCAGTAATGACCCCTAGTAAATTGGTTTGTGTGACAGGGGGGAATAGGGGTATTATATGATGCAGAAATAGAGAACTGGGGAGCAGGTACAGCTACTTTGGAAGAATGGAAGAGTATAAGTTGCATCTTTTTAGGATGTAGTATTAGCTGGGAGTTTGTTAGCCAGGTTTCGATGGATGTAAAGGCTTCTTGGGTCTTGATGTGAAGTTGTTGGAGGGTGGGGGCAGAGCAGATTAAGGTGCTAGAGGGGTGGCTTTGTGAAGATTATTTATAAATATAGTGAAAAGTAGGGGTCCTAGGATTGATCCTTGGGGTACTCCTAGTTTTACAGGAAGTAGGGGGGAAAGGGAGTTTTTCCACAAACAGCTTGTTGGCATTGGGATAGGTAGTCTTGAAACCATAACAGAGTAGGAGTAGTTAGTTTTAATTCTGAGAGTGATGTTAGAAGTTTTGTATGGGAGACTGTATCAAACACATTTGATAAGTCAAGGAAAACTGCAGACACTAGTTGGCTGTTGTTGCATTGCATATTTACTAGGTTACTAAAATGGATGAGTGCAGTGGTAGTGCTATGGTTGGGGCAGAATCTGTGTTGAGTATGGGCAAAAAGATTGTTGGAGAAGAGATGTGTTAGGATCTGGGTGTTGATACATTTTTCCAGTGTTTTAGCCAGTGGGGAAAGTATAGCTATAGGGTAGTAATTTGTTAGGTCAGTGGTGGTGCCCCCTTTGTGTATTGGTATAATGTAGGAGATTTTCCAGAGAAGAGGCACCTTTTGTTCTGAGACTGATCAGCTAATGAATATAGAGATTGGGTAGGAAATGGCTTTGGCGGCCATTTGTAGGAATTTGGCAGGTAGTTTGTCTACTGCTGGGGTGGTTGGTTTAAGTTTGGTTGTTGCATCTATAGATGATGTAAGTTGGTACAGGTTTAAGGGTGAAGCAGTCAGCATTATTTGATGGGCTATATAGTATAGTGGGGTTGAGGAGGGTGGGTCTGTTGACACCTTTAGTATAGTGTTGGTAAAGAACTCATTGAATTGGGTGGCTGTGTTTATAGAGGTGGTGTCTATGTTTGGATGAGAAGTTGGTGATTTAACTGGTTGGAGAATACTGTTTATAGCAGCCCAGAACCTTTGTGGGTCGGTATTTTGCTTAATTTGAATTTCACTATAGTATTTTTTTTGTCTAGTCTGATTTGTTTTTTATAGTGTTTCTCAGTTCTAAGAATAATTGCACATTAGGAGTAGTTTTGTTTTTGCAACAGGTGTCCCATGCTTTGTCCCTTTGTTTCATAAGTTGCTATTGCTCTTGGTTAGCCATGGGGCATAGATGTTTTTTGTGTGGATCTGTCTTGGTGGGGCAAGTTGGTTGAGAATGCCTAAAAAGTTAGTGTTGAAATACTCAACTGCTTCATCTAAAGGAAGTGTTAAAAGGGGGGACCAGTTAGAGTCTTTAAGGGTTTATTAAGGTCATCAGCCTCTCCAATATTCACCAACCTAAGGCAAAGTGAGTTAGGTAAACTCAAAGCTTGCTACAACAAAATAGCAAAGTTTGCCACTGGGGCAAACTACCGTAGCCACCACTGCACCTCACTTACTGAACTAGGCTGGCTAAAACTCCCTCACCTCCTTCAATGGTACCAAGTCTCACTCACCCACAAACTACTAAATCATCCTCTAAAAGTCCCCTCCCTTCAAAATCTAATCCAACCCTATCATACCAACCAGACCACTACGCTCCAGCAACAAAAATCAATTACAGGTAACTAAAACCAGGAACTCTGCTGGAGAAGCTCTCTTCTCCTACTCCATAACAAAATTATGGAACGCCCTTCCTCACACTATAATGTCTGTGTCATCACACACTAACTTCAAAGATGCTCTAAAATCTCATCTAAAAGAGCACTGGACATGTCCCTGTAACAAACCTAACTTCTCTACCCCAACCTCTCATCCCTTTCTTCCACGCCTCTAACTACCTTGGATTGCATCCAAATACATTGCTTTTGTAAACCTATATCTCAGCTGTAATCTTAGCCACTGTTATTCAAGGGTAATAGCTGCTAGTGCAGCTATTAAAATACTTGCTAGTGTTTATGGCACCGATGATATAAGTCTTGTACCATTTAACTAAATAATTTCATTTTGAACTATAACTGTTTACTACTATTGTTAAACAAAACCTACCTATACTTCTTGTAACTTGTAATTAATTGTTATTTTTAATTGTTGTTTTTATTGTGGAGCTTTTGTCCTTGGGCCTCTGCTGAAAAAGGACCTGTGTCCAGTCATATTTTCCCTGTCAACAAATGTAAATAAATAAATAAAATCAGCCTTAAAGTTTTTAATTTATCTGATGTGTTTAAGAGAGCTAGTTCTGGAGAGTTTAGTTTTGTCTCTGATGAAGAAGGTCGGGAGGTGGTCGCTTAGAGTGTCAGATAGTGTACTGAAATTATGAGTGGAAGATGGGTGATTGGTGAGAATTCAGTCTAACGTTGATTCTTTTTTTGCGGTTTTGTCTACTCTAGTAGGGGTTTGTATAAGCTGCGAGAAGCTGTAAAGCTTAAGATGATTTGAGGGGTGGGGTGAGTTAAGTGAGGTTGAATCAATATTGAAGTCACTTAGTATAATGGTTTCATGGGGAGGGTTTCTGGTGCCCAGTGGAGAAGAGATTCTAGGATTTTGATGTTATCTCCTGGAGGCATATATGATTCTAAGATATTTAGCTGTTTTTGTGTATTTAGTCTTACCTTAGCAAATAGGATCTTTACATTATTAAATGCAGGGGTTTCTATGTTAAATAGTTCAACATTGATGTTGCTCTTGTTTTAAAGATTTCCCAGGAGATCTTAGATTTATCTAACCAATTTTTGGCTATATAATACTTGATTAGGGCACATATTGTTATAAGGATATGTTTGATTACTTAAGGTAGGCTATTTGGAGTGATGTGCAAAATTGCTGTTTCCCATGAAAAAGTAGTTTTCTCATATCCCATTTTTTCAAGCTTGACCCTTAGACAGCACCATAGTTTACATACTTTCTTGCAGCTCCAAAAGATGTGTAACAAGTCTGCTTTTTCATTAGGGCAGAAGGGACATATTGATGAGCATTTAGAGTTGAATTTGTTTAGAACAGTGGGCGTGTAATAAGCATTTTTATTTATCATAAGCTGGGTATATATTAAGCTTTTGAAAGGGGTTAGTTTGAGTGTGTTTTTTTATAGGTAGTAATTTATCCTCTGATAAAATATTTGGATCTATATTATATTCTCAAAGAGACTTTTCTTTGAACATATAATCATCAACACCTAAAGAGTGTATGCTCTAAAGTGCGAATGGCCACATCCTCAAATTTTTTCCTCGGGAAAATATTCAGTTGGGCATTATTGAGAATTGCCCTTTTCTCCAATGGAGGTCAATCTTGGAGTTGGCATATTTAGTTAGGGAAGTGTGGGGGGATGTGGGGGGATGTAGGGGTGAAGTCTCCCACTTGATTAAAGTTTTGAAGTTTGTGTTTTTTGTGTACAGCCCTGTGAATTATTTCCCAAGGAAAACATTCGCAGATGTGGCCATTCACGCTTTAGAGCATTCACTCTTTAGGTGTCAATGATTATATGTTCAAAGAAAAGTCTCTTCAAGCATATAATATAGACCCAAATATTTTGCTTTTGCTCTTACCAATAGATTGAAAATAAGACAGCATTTTGGGGTTTTATTGCGATTATTAATTTGTAGGCTTTAGAGATAATTTTATTCCTATAAGATAAGGTTTTTATTATTGACTAGGTTGTTTTTCTTTCTTGTTCTTTTATGGATGTTGCAGAAAATTTGGCATTTATGAGCCATATGAGCAGCCTGAGTATAATATCATATTTTTTGGTATTCCCAACTTTGATTTCATTTCAGCAATGCTACATTTACTTAATTTATATAAATCCCAGATCGTGATGTCTTTAATTAAGGGATAGTTGGCTACGTTTATTGGTTGGTTATTGAGTTTTAAATTGGGATTGATGTGAATGCCCTGTAGGAATTCTAGAATATTTGTCAGCTGAAGCGATATTACTAAATTCTGGAATAGATGAATTTTATTTTTAATCATGGAGTGGAGATTTAATATATCACAGTTTTTTTAGGTTTATGAAGAGGAAACTTTTTGGGTTAATGTTTAGAGAAGTTATCAGATTAATCCAGATTTTTGTCCATAGAGGAGACGAAGTTTGGATATTTGGGTCTTGATTAGTTATCTGCATGAATCTACTAGTACTTATTATAGTATAATAGGGTTTTAAATCTGGTGGTCCAAATCCTCCCTTATCTTTTAGTAATATGAGTTTATCATAACTAATTCTTGTTAATTTTGAATACCAGATGAAGCAAGAAAGGGCAGTTTTCATTTTTTGGAAACATGTTTGGGGAATGTTTAAGAATAGGGCATTAAGATGATATTCATATATTCATATAAACTAGCAAGCAAAAACCCAAATAAAATTATATATTTCCAAAAATACTGAGGTTACCTTCTAGATACAATATTAAAAGACTAAAGCTAATTGTCTTTTCCCTCTCCCTCACCCACTCAACCTATTGTTAATTTACAGTTCACAGTTCCCAACTACTCTCTATATAACTAACATTCCCCCCCACCTTTAACCACATTTCTTTGACTCACCCGGTTACCTTACCATAAATTCAACATTGCTATATGAAGACCATGTGCAAACCCAAACTACTCTACTTATTTCTTTCTTTTCTCAGACTAACATATCTTCAGCTTCTTAGGCAGATTTTGCCTTTGGGTTTCCTTCTATTTGCTTCTTAAGTTCCCATCATCTGTTAAGCAGTAGTACGTAAATAGGTGTGGCATCTAAATGTAAATAGATGTATATAGATTTTTTTTGTTAGGGATATTGATGATTTTGTTTAGATGCTCTTTCATCTATGTTCATTTCATATTGACACCATTATGGATACTTACAGTATGTCTTGAGAATATCAGAAAAGGGAACAGTGGGGGGCGTGGCCAAGATGCCAGTCTGATAGCAGCAGAAATCCATAGCTCTGCTTAGATTTTAATATTCTGACAGGAAATATACTTTAATTTTTAGAAAAATCTAACTAAAAGTATACTAAAAGTTAGATTAACATGGACTCTCTCTTTATTTTCTAAAAATTAATACATAGTCAAGAGAATTTAATTATTCCTGTCAGGAAGTTTTCTACTGGAGATCCCAAGATGAGCAACTTGAAGAACCCACACCAGGAGAGTGCAGTGAAGAAAGAACTACATCTTATAATAACAAACATCCAAGAACTCTCACTAAAACATGAGATGAAGAACCCACATCAGGAGAGTGTAGTGATGAAAGAACTACATGTTATAATAACAAGCATGGAAGAACTGTCACTAAAATGGACAAATTTGAAAACAAAATGGATATTATCAAACAAGAATGCAGTAAACAACTGGAACTTCTAAATGGAATAGTAAAAAACCAATCTGAACAGATTCTTGCCTTAGAGGAAACAGTAACTGACCTGGATACTAGAGTGACAGAAAATGAGCATCACAATGAATTTCTTCTGAAACAAAACACCAGGCTGATTGAGAAGCTGGAAGACCTTGAAAGTAGATCAAGGAGGAATAACATACGAATATATGGAATTCCTGAGAAAGAAGAGGGTGCTGACATGATTCAATTCCTCAATAAGTGTTTTTTATCAGCACTAAACATGCCTGAATCCCTCTCTTTTGGAACTGAGAGGGCTCATCGGCCCTTGGCAAATCCAGAGTTCATCTAACCCTAGGTCTATAATACATTTCTTTCCTCACAAGACAAGGACTTAGTGCTGAAATCAGCTTGGACTAATTCCCCTACTAAGATGGGTGAAAAAGTTATTAATTTTGACAATGACTATACCTCTACACTCATATCCAGAAGAAAGGAGTGTGTTCCTCTAATTAAGTCCTTGAAAAAAGCCAATATTAAAGCTCAATTTGTTTTCCTGCAAGAATACAAATCACCTTGCCAGAAGGAGTGAAGATATTTGATTCCCTACAAGAAGCAGTAGAATTAGAAGTAGAATTTATCCAGAAAAAGAAAATACTGCCAGACAAAGAAGAAATGGAATGGTCATCCCATGGTGCATAGTATCCTCAAGATAGGAGAACACGGATCACAAACTGCGCATCATGGCAGGACTAGCCACTTGACGGTGTAAAATATGGCTCCAGGTGATTCGGTCATGTTGACTGTCACCAAAAAATGGGCATGGGTAGTTACCAGTGATAAGTGGGTTGAGGACCCAGCCTACTCTCTGACCCATGTCAGGGACCCATGCTAATGGTAGGAGGGGTATATGTGCCCCTATTGGCCAGTGTGTGCCCACCATAAAAGCCCAGCAGCCCTGGGTCAATAGGCTACTGGCTGGCCAGTGTCTAGTTGCCCAGCATGGATTACCTGGGATAGCTCTGTTGAGTGAAAGCTGGACATAAAACCAACCAACCTGCCAAACATGAACTGAGAATTGCTACGCTTAATGTAGGTTCACTGACAGGATGCAGCTTAGAAGTGGATGACATGATGATATGGAGGAGGCTGGACATCCTATGTATCCAAGAGATGAGATGGAAGGGCAGTGCAACAGAGCCACTTGGCTTGGGATCCAGACTCTACTACTCAGGTGGTGGACAGGCTAGAAATGGTGTAGGAATTGTGGTGAGACACAGCCTTCAGAAGTCAGTGAGGGATATCATCAGAATTAATGACAGACTCATGGCAATCAGACTCCAGTGTAATGATAGGACAGTATTCATAATCTCAGCCTATGCCCCACAGCAGGGTTGTGATAGTGAGGAAAAGAGTGCATTCAGACAGCAGTTGCAGGACCTACTAGATAAAGCAGGACAACATGAATTGGTGTTGATAATGGGTGACTTAAATGCACATATCGGGACAGACAGAACAGGATATGAGGACTGTCTGGGTCCACATGGGTGGAGCAATAGGAATAAAGAAGGAGAAGCCATTCTAGACTTCTGTCTGGAAAATGGCTTGATAGTAGCCAACACATGGTTCAGAAAGAGAGACAGTCACAAGATCACATACAAGAGTAGCCAACATGCAACTCAGGTAGACTTCCTCCTAGTAAGGAAAAGGCACTGAGGTAGAATCCATGATTGCAAAGTCATCCCCAGTGAAACAGTCAGTTCACAGCATAAACCAGTAGTTGCCACAATCAGCTGCAAGCAGTGGTCAGAGAAGGCTCTAAGGTCAACAGAGACCAGGCTGAAGACCTGGAAGTTGACTGGAGAGAAAGTACAGCAGTTCAAGGAATTACTCAGGGCTCTAGCACCCCAAGAAAAGGAGGAAATAGGTGGAGTTAAAGAAGAGTGGCAGCGCCTAAAAACAGCATGTGTTAGGAATACAGAAAAGATATGTAGCCGAGCCAGGTATGGAAATAAGGTACATAAGGAAAGCTGGTGGTGGAATGCAGAAGTGCAGGAAGTAATCAAAAGAAAGAAGGAGTTCAGGAAGAAGTGGGAGACTGAAAAGACTGACCAAGCTAGGAAGGACTACTGGTTGGCTAACAAAGAAACTAAGAAAGAAGTTGCAATAGCAAAGAACAGGGCATCAGAGGCACTCTATCAGCTTCTGGAAAGTGACTCAGTAAGGGGTACAAAAAAACGATACCAGGTTGCAAGGCAAAGACAGAAAGATAAAAAAGATAGTCAGACACCCTTCATAAGGGATTCCAGCAGCAACCTGCTTACCAGCCCACAGGACATCAAAGGCAGATGGAAGGAGTATTTCCAGCAGCTTCTGAATGAAGAAAACCCCATTGAAGCGGTACTGCCCCAGAAACAGCCTACAATGAGAGTAGAAGAGGAGCCCAGCTTAGAAAAAGTAAGAGCAGCACTAAGGAAAATGAAGTCAGGGAAAGCAGCAGGCTCAGATGAGGTCACAGCAGATATGATAAAGATGCTGGGTGGTGAGCTAAGGGAGAAATGGCTCCTGAGGGTACTAATTGCAGTGTGGAGAGAAAGGCGTATCCCAGATGACTGGAGAATAAGCATACTCGTGCCAGTGTACAAGAACAAAGGGGACATCCACAGCTGTGGACAGTACAGAGGCATCAAACTCCTACCACATTGCATGAAAGTTCTGGAGAGGGTGATTGATAAATGGATACGCAGAATAGTCGAATGTAAGATGGGAGATGAACAGTTCGGATTCAGATCAGGATGCAGCACAATTGACCTGATGTTTGCATTGAGACAGATACTTGAGAAGAAACTAGAGAATAGGAGAGAGTCAAACTGGGCTTTCCTAGACTTGGAGAAAGCATATGACAAGGTCCCAAGAAAGCTGATCTGGGCAGTACTACGGTGGTTTGAAGTCCCAGAAACATTGGTAGAATTAGTACAGGTTATGTACAAGGACCCAGTGACTCAAGTACGAACAGTGTTTGGCCTCACTGAGGGGTTCCCAGTGGGAGTGGGTGTACACCAGGGTTCAGCTCTGAGCCCACTGCTGTTCATACTGGTAATGGACTACATCAGCAAACAGGTTGGAGGGGTCAGTGCAACAAATCTGCTGTATGCAGACGATGTGGCAGTACAGGCAGACTGATCTAGAACTTCAGCAAAGGATAGGAGAATGGAATGCAAATCTGAAGGCACATGGGATGAAACTAAGCACAGATAAGACAGTGGTAATGGCAGCAGACTGGGGAAATCAGAAGAAGCTGAGAATAGAGATAGATGGGAAGATAGTGGAACAGGTAAACAGCTTCAAGTATCTGGGAGGGGTAGTTGAGGAGAAGGGTAGTCTGAATGAAGAGGTCAAAGCTAGAATCAGAGGGGCTGCAACCAACTGGCTTAGAGTATCAAGTGTATTATATGACAGAAGAATGCCAAAGAAGCTGAAAAGTAAGGTGTACAAGACAGTGGTGTGACCAGTACTACTGTATGCTACAGAAACTTGGGCAGTAAAGGCAGAACAGTTGAAGAAACTAGAGGTGATGGAAATGAAGTGCCTGAGAAAGGTGGTAGGATGCACACTGCGGGACAGGCGAAGAAATGAGGACATAAGAGCAGAAGCCAAAGTAGCTCCAATTGCAGAAAAGATCAAAGAAAACAGATTACAATGGTATGGGCACATGTGTAGAAAAGCAGAAGACAATCTGGTGAGGGAGATTTGGGACAGACAGGAAGAAGGTAAGAGGAAGCGAGGGCATCCAGCAAAGAGGTGGATGGATTGTGTGAATGAAGATCTGTGTCAGTCAGGCATGAGTGTTGAAGAAGGCAGGAGAGTGGCACTGAATCAAGAGAGTTGGCAACAGTTAATACGATACCCCGACCCCATATAAATGGGAAAAAGGGGATGATGATGATGATGATGATGATGATCAGTGATGAGGTAACAATATGTTTCTGATTAGTTTTTCTAACTAGACTCTTTGTTTAGACACATATAAACATTAATACAGTACATTAATGTTGCTTTACAGATAGCTAAATATAAGTTTTATATATATATATATATATATATATATATATATATATATATATATATTTTTCCTCTGGTATATATATATATATATATATATATATATATATATATATATATATTTCTGATTTGAGGCAGCTGTTGTTCATAGGTTCATAGGTTCATAGATTAGTACTAGGCTAAACCTTGATTGCTAGCCAAATACCCATGTTCTAAAATTATTTCTGATTTGAGGCAGCTGTTGTTACTACTAAATAGCTGTTTTTATATGAAAGGGTTAGTTTTATTATGTTGTTGACGTTTTGTGAGGAAACTGGTGGTCTGTGTGACTGTTCTCATTGTGGAGATTCATGGCATGCACTGACAATGCAGCTTGAGTGTTTTTTTTTTTTTGCTTTTTGTAAACTCTGAAAGCTTCAAGATTTGATTTCCCACCGAAAATGCTTTTTACCTCACTAGAGACAACCTCTGCTATGCATGAACCTATTTAGATACTTTTTAACAAGTTTATGAACTGCAGCTTGAGGAAACAATAGTGATGGCATCACTTGACCTTTTGAACTTGTTAAATGGCTGTATTTAATATTCTTGTCTCCTGAAATGCTGTTATCCTTCACTTAGATACTTTAAATAGTAAATAATTAGTTCTGATAAAAGTGTTTAACTCCTTTGAAAATACTTATGTTCTTTTATAGATGCATATATTCTGCAGATTCAATGACACCTTTAGTAACTAAATGACATCAAATGAACTAGGAGCTGCATTAGAAAACTCATTATGCATATTAACATCGGACTTATGTTACATAACTAAACCTTTAGTAACTAAACAGAGGGTTGTGAGGCTTTTTTTGTAATACGTGTTTTATGACAAAGACCTACAAAAATGCTCATTTAATGGCTATACCATTCTGGCTGATTCATGTTTTAAGACTAAGAGAAGGGGCAGTCTTATTCTATGGAAAAATACTTATACTATGCCAAGAATTATTGATACAATTTCAGATAAAAATGGGATGCTAAGCATGGTTATTTTGGAAAGCAATAGGAAGTATTATACTTTGATTAGTACATACTGGATACCAGGACTAAGTATTAAATATGTTGACAAATATCTGGACCTGATTACTTTAAATGCAAAAGGGGAAATTATAGCAACAGGTGATTTTAACTGCCTATTATCAGGCAATGATACTTCTAAAAATAGTAAAATAAAACTAACATCTCAAGCCAAGAAGTTAAATGACTTTACAAACCAGATGAACCTTAAAGATATACATGGTCTAAGAGAACATTATTCCTTATTCTATACTCACTATTCATATCAGTTTGGTACACAAACAAGCATTGATAAGGTCTTTGTATCAAATAATATATACTCAAAAATAAGTGATGTATCTATAATGACTTGTCCACTTTCAGACCATAATGCTATAAACTTTACATTAACTACACATACAGATGATTTAAGATTTCTACACAGAATTTCTGCTTACATAACTAAGTTAAAAGACTTTAGAGAATGGATAATGAAAGAAATAGACATGTTTATGGAAACAAATGAGAATGGTGAAGTGGCCGATACTGTATTATGGGACACCTTTAAAGTTTATATATATGGTAGAATAAATTCTTGGTACCTTAAAAAAGGAGATAGTGGGACAAAGAACTTTTAGAGTTACAAAAAACAAAGACAAGATAAAAATGGATGCAAAACTAAATAACAAAGTAGCACATAAAATTATTAAGTTAAATCAAAAATACTTAGAAGTTCTGAATCATAAGGCAGCCATAAACCTGGAAATTTTTAAATTACAATCTTATGCTGTAAATCCTAAATATATACATAAAATAGTGGTAAGATCTTATTAATGAGATTAAATATAAAGTGATGGTTCAGTTAAGAGTACATCTAACTTAATGGGCATATTAGAAGTGTTCAAAAACTACTATAAATATATAAATAATAACATATCACTTTTGGAGACAGATAATGTAATAAATACTTTTATTCAAGAAAATATAACTACTAAGGTGTCAATGCAACAAAATAACATATTAAATAAACAAATAACACTAACAGAAGTGAAAGAGCAAATAAAAAATGTAAAAGATAATAAAGCTCTAGGACTGGATGGAATAATTCCTGAACCATATAAGATTTTTCCTGAATATATAATAAAGAAAATGATGAGTGCCTTTACTATGGTTAAGCAAAAATGTATAACACCCCCATCATGGGAATACTGAATTATCTCCCCCATATTAAAACAAGGTAAGGACCCCAAATCTTGTGATTCATATAGGCCAATTTTGTTACTAAACACTGATCATAACATTTTAATGACAATATTAGCTAATAGGATAAAGAAAATATTACCTAATCTAATGCATAATGATCAGACAGGGTTCATTCTTCATAGAAAAGTGCAAGATTATTAAATTACTATCACTAATAGACATAGCATGCAAATGCAAAAAACAACTATTATCAGCCTAGACATAGAAAAGGCTTTTGATTCTATTAGCTGGTCTTACCTTCAAAGAATTCTGATTGGTTTTGAATTTTCCTCAGATTTTGTCAACTTATTAATGAAAATTTAAAGTGGAGCACAAGCTTATGTGAAAATCAGATCATGTCTGTCCTCACCACTAGAAATCCTCAAGGGAACTAGACAAGGTTGTCCTTTGTCACCATTATTGTTTGCTCTTTCAATGGAACATATATCAGAAGCAAGCAAAATATAAAAGGTTTTCAAGTTAATAAGGACTATTGTCCTAAGATACAATTATTTGCTGATGGTATGTTGTTAACGTTGGGTGATATTGATAGTTCTTTGCATGATGTTATAAATACTTTAAGCAAGTTTGAAAAAAATTCAGGGCTTAAATGTAATCATAATAATTCCAAAACATTACTAATTAACAAACAGATCAACAAAAATCTAAGAGAGAATAACCTGTTTAATTGGGAGAATGATGTATTAGAATATTTGCATGCCAGTATAAAGAGTACATGGAAACAGTCTGTTAAACTAAACTACAATAATTTAATAACCATCATTAGTGAACTAATCAAAAGATGAAATAAATTGTTCTTCACAATGGAGGATAGGCTCTCTTTAATTAAAATGATAATTTTATCTAAAATGTTGTTTTATATACAGTCATTGATACTACCCCCTCCCAAAATCTTATTTAAACAATTAGATTCCATGCTACTTAAATTGTTATGGTTCCCCTTAAAACCTAGGATTGCATATAAATGGCACAATAGAGCTTGGACCAGTAATAGGATAGCATCCCCTAGCTTCAATCTGTATTCCAAATCAGTTATAATTAATGTAATATTACATTGGTCTCACCTACCTATATATCTGTCTGGAAAATAATACATGAGATTCATATAACTGATGTCAGAACTATAGAAAATCATTTTAAGGAACAATGCAGAATTATTGGAGTTCATTGGCTTTTACATTAATTTTGTTTATTTAATAAGAAGTTTGATCATTTTTCTTATGGCATTAATCAAAATATTTAGTAACTTTAAAAATAAAAATTAATTGTAATTACAACATTAAACAATTCCTATTTCTTCTATTACCTGTAGCATACTCACCCAATTGCCTAAATTCTTTCAACATCAATGCAATGCAAAAATGAAAGGAAAATAACTTGATATTCTGGCATCAGTTTATTGAAAATAAGAGTATTTAACCACTAAACTCTCTTATATGTAGTTTTGATAATAGTCAAGACAGTTGGTTGTTTATACACTCATTACAGCAGTTTACAGAAAACAAAATGAGAGCATCAATCAACCTAGAGACTGAATCTATACCTAGTTTGATCCAACTTTTTAGTAGTTGTCTTGAAAAGACAGATGATCAAAAATTAAGTATCTCACCTATCTATAAGATACTAAGAGAAGACACTCTAATGTTTGACTCAGATTTTTGGAATTACTATGTAAAGATTAATGGAGAACAAATATCTGATGAATCAAAAAAAAAAACTGTTATTGAAATCTATGTATGGTACCACTTCTTCATAATATTGGAGATTGTATACATGGAAATTTATGAATAGGAGTTTCTATACTCCACATAAAATAAATCTTATACTCAAAAACAGTGAAAGTAAATGTTGGAAATATGATGAATTACTAGTGGCCAACTGGATCCACATGTTCTTTGAATGTATAAATGTTTTTCAATATTGGAAGGACTTCAGATATTTTGTAAAGGCTTTATGGTCTGATAACTGTCATATTTCTAACTCACTAATCCTATTCAATGTTCCTGTACCTAATGTAATACCTAAATCTCAGATTCAGTTACTCTGGTCAATTCTTGCAATTGCCAGAAAATGTATTAGTTTGAACTGGAAAAGTAAACAAGATTTGATGTTTAAAGAATTTATTAATTTAGCAAAAGTTGTTTGTAAAAAAGAACTGCAAACCATTTGTTATAGAACTTATAGCATTACTCATAAAAAATAGCACGACAAAAATTGGAAAACCTTTTGAACAAATGCTGATAACTTCTCATGGATAAAATGATTGTTTATCATGGATGAATGTAAATATTGTAAATAGTTTTGTTATTATTTTATTGTATTTGTTATATGTACATTTGCATATGTTTATAATGAAAACAAAATAAAAACATTTTTGGAAAAAAAGAAATGGGAACAGTCTATAAACCTTAACTTTTAGAAAGTTAGCATTTGTCATTTTTCCTTGTTATACCAATCTTATGACAATTGTAATATGTTGTACATCTAAAAGTGTACCTTTTTTCCTTTCTTATTGGTCAGTTGTTGCTAATTCTATAACTAAAAATAGCAGCACTCCTGATGTTTTTTTTTCTCTATTTACATCTAGCTTAATATATTGATTGTCTTATTTTCAGTTGTACTACAACTGTTGAATTTGTATCCATATCCTACTGTATATGTTTTACATACTGCTTTTATATCAAAATTAATAAAAATTATATTGGAAAAAACATTGATATCATTCTGATATAGGAGAGCAGCTCTGCATCCTCTTTTAGCTGCAGTTTTTTCATAGTATGCTATAACCAGGGATAAGTATTTCTTCATTTTTAATGTGTGGTTTCAGCCATGTTTCTGTGAGGAAGATGATGTCAGGTAAGTATAATGCTATGGTTGAGTTCAGTGGTTTTATTAAGGATGCTTCTTATGTTATGGTTTATTATTAGAATATTGGATGTTTTCCTAAGTAGGCTTTTATTGATTCTAGGCTGATTTCGGTGATTTGTTGGACTTGTTATTGGACCTGGGTTGGGGTTGATATCACCACTGCACAGCAGGTGAGAGGCAATTCTTATTTTGGTTTGTAGGTATTTGGAGAAGGCTAAATCACATTGTTTGGATATGCTAGATTTGCTTTGATAATGGAGGAGATTGTAGGGGTGTAGGTCATAGGTGGTGTGGTTAAAGAGTGAGGGTGAGACACATAAGGTATAGTTAGTGAATGCTGGAGGTGAGATTGAGGTGGGGTAACATATATGAGGATTGTAATGTTGCTGAAGTAGGATGAGATTAGATGGGTTGTGATGTTAAATGTTAGTGTTAGAATTATTTGATGGGAGTACATGTTTGGTTTGTTAGAAGTAGTAGGAGTGTATAGAGATAACCCTGTGGAATGTGTAGGGGTCCTGATAGCATATTAGTAGGATGGACTGTAGCAACTTTATGAGTGGAGAGGTACTATTTGTAGAGTGTGTAATATGATTGCAAAGGAGGGGGAGGGGGTGGTTGTGGTTGTTTGCATGGTTGACTGAGGGATGGGGGTTGGGGTGAGTGTGCTAAGGTTAGGTATAAAGTAAATGAGCTAGGGGTGGTTGGGAATGGGGGTACGGTAGAGGAGTGGAATGAGTCTGAATGAAGTGGGCAGAGCCCTACCTAGGAGGTAAGAGCTGAAAAAAGTATCAGGAGTCTGACTAAGTAATGAAGGTAAGCAGTAATGTGCTTTAATTGCATGGATTATGCCAGTTACTATGTTTCCACTATTTATTCACTGTGAATGGAAAAATAACTGCTGTGAAGGGACTTGGGTGACTTTACAGTAGACAGAAATATTGGAGAATTTAAATATCTGTAGAGCATTGATATGCAGAAGTATTTTAAATGTGAAAGGAGTCCCATCAGTGACTGGTGTTCATGTTAGTGACATTAAATTAAGAAAGCACTTTTTCTTGAATGTAACATATCCAGGGTTTATACTGTAGCAAGACAAAAGTTTGATATAAGCAATATAATGTTGTGATCTTGGGCAGCAGGGAGTGGACATGCAAATGTGTACTGACCATACTAAATGTGTATTAAAATGTAATTATTCCCCTTGTTTTTATACAGGTGGAAGTATAGACTGGTGTTCTTAATTTATGCTACAGACATGGGCTTTATTTATTCTAAGCAAACAAATTAAAAAAACTGGAAGCGTAAAAAGATGAGTTTTCTAGCATTTGAAAATAACTGTGTCATACAATTGTAAAGCTATTATCTATTTTTTCCATCAGCAAGTTTGTGCAGTTATATATCGGTAGTCTACAGATACAAGCAATTAATCAGTAAATTAATGAAAAACTTGCTCTTGGCATTTGTGTAAGAAACATCATAATTTATATTTAGAGGAAACTGGCAAGCAGTAAAGTGACAATAAATACAATAAATGAAAATTTGGCAGTAAGAGAAGTGACTACTTTTGCAAGTGATTGTATTTCTAGCAACCTAAGTACTTAACTTAATTTTGCACTGTTTATTTAATATTTAATTAATTTAAGTGGAGCCAATGTACTTTTTCTTAAGGTTGAAAAATCAGTTTACTGAGAGCGTGCAAGTTATTTTTTCACATCTGGGAGGAAAATAGAGATAGGAAAAGGACAGATGGTATCTCTGCAAGATGAAGCACAAGCTCTAGCATGCACTTCCACCTGCTTAAAACTAACTTTAGAATAGCCTGTAGATACAGATGTCTGTTTGGGGCAATTCTCCCTATAGGGAGGAATAACTTCCCTTTTTGAAAAGTGTGTATAATTTTTGGGGCCTGGTTTGAGTTAAAATGGGTTAGGAATTTGAAAATGTATCCATTTTGTTGGTTCTTGAGTGTTTGTATTAAAGCAAAATGCAGATTCAAACAGAGATGAAAAACAACATTACATACAAGATCACTATGGCAAGCATTAGAATGTGCATGCAAGTTGCAAGTTGGAAACATTCATAAGAAATGTCATGCAGAATATGTTAAAGTCATAGCTTCTTATCAGAATGACTGCCTTATCAATATTGTCATGCAATATAAATGACACTGCAGGTATAGACAATAAGGAAATATAGCTTAATTATATTAAGAAGTGCAGGGTGCAAACAGGAATGTTAAAGAGCAGGCACATATAGGTAGAAATAAACATGTGAATTTGGCAAAGGAAGAAATTCAGAATGGATATTCAGCATAGTATTAGGGGGCAAAGGTAAGAGGGGGTATTACCACTGAGTGTAAAAGGGACTCAAACAGTGACAGAACAATCAAAGAACTGCAATCATGGTAGGTCTATGATAATATGGGATTATGGTACAGAACCTAAAACTAGTTTTATGGAACATAAGCAAATTTGGAAAGAAACAACTTTCAACAGGGAATATTATTTATGGATGGGGGCTGAAGCCTGATTTTCAATATTATGACTATATCAGATGGACCTAGAAGAGAAAATATAATAAAAAATTTATATTTATGAAAAAATGTATGAGGATATTTGGAATGGAAGATGTATCAGGCAGAATTTACATGTCACTCCCTAAATTACGTTAACTGGAGTAAGTTGCATAAAAATTATATTTCTAAGGAGCATGTGTATTTAATTGAAAGCTTTGAAATATATCCAATAACTATTTCAGATCATGCACCAGTAAAGACTAAGGTAACAATGTAGGGTAATAAAGTAAAAGAGGAATTTAAGGTATGAGTAGTGGAATAATATGAGAGTTATTAGGGAAGACAGAAATTACCTGAGAAGGGATAGATAGTGTGCGAGATAAAATGAAAACAGACCTTAAAATATGGTAGAAATAAGACAGAAAAAGATATGAGAAATATGAGAAAGAAGCAATATAAATTACTTAGAGGGGCTGCTAAAGGTTAAAGTATTGCAGAAGAATGAGAATCTTACTGCACAAGAGGAAATTTGCCGAGTGTTAAGTGGGACATAAGGGATATATTTGGATAATATGCATACATTTAGAAAGCTTGCTGTTCAGCAGTTACTTCTGGGTAAAACAGCTCTACAGCACAAAACTTTTAGCACATCAAGTTAAGTAACAGAAAGTAGAAAGGGTTGTTGTCAAACTTAGAAAGATAATGACAAAAAAAAATAAACCAGAGACTGTATAGATTATTAAAATATGTTGGAAATCCAATGAAAATACGCATAAAGCAGATGAATGCCGAAACCAAGAAAAGGTACAAGACACAAATGGAAATCTTTATGGAAGACTTAACTATGCCAACATTAGATGAAGATAAGGCTAGAGAATTAATAGCTAAACTAGGAAGGGATGATGTAAAATGGCAATTTATAATCAAATTAAGAGGAAAATCTCCAGGGACAGATGGCATTCCTGTTGAAGTTTGGAAGTTAGAAGGGAAAGGTGACAAAGAACTTGAAGGCTTTGTTTAAAAATATTTTAAAAAGGAGGACAGTGTCTGCATCTTGGGGAAAAAACGCTGGTGGCTGTATTACCCAAAGAGGGTTGATACCCTTCAGAGTCAGCTTCATATGGACCAATTTCAATTTTAAACCATTTTTATAACATCTTTATGTCTATACAGGTGTTGCCAAAGTCATATATATGGATCAGTGTGGTTTTGTTGAGGGATGAAAACATTTGACAACATTAATAGAACAACAATGATCTAGCAGGAAGCAGAGTGTAAGATATTTTCAGTATTGTTGGTGGGCTATGATGCAGAGAAAGCATTCAATACAGTCAACTGGGATTTAATGAGTAGGGCAATGGTAGCATTTATGTTTCCTGACAGAAAAATAGGGTTATTAATGAGGTTATATGAAAGATTCAAGGTGAGAACTATGGTAGGAGAGTTTGTCAACAACAAGCTGTATTTGACCAGAGGAACCAGGCAGGGATGTCCTCTTTCCCCTTTGTTGTTTGCTTTACACTTGGAAAACATTAGTAAAGAATATAAGGTGCTCACAAATTCCATGATATAACTAGTATGACAACCACAAAAAGTTAGTTTTACTTGCAGAACATATTATTTTATACTTCATTAATCTGGAACATGACATTTTGGTGCTCTGGAACATTTTGAGACATTTTCTAGTCTTTTGGGTACATAAAATGAATAAAGATAAAGGCTGTGGCAGTAAACTATGTACCCACACATGAATTTGTTGAGCAATATGCAGAATTATGGGGACATTATAAGTTAAAGTATTTAGACAGCCACTCTGGTGGTGTAGAGGGATAAAGCCATGACTACAGCACAGCTGACTTGGGTTTGATTAGTGGCTAATGCAACTGATGAAGTGGCAAGGAAGAGATGGGCATGCCCATCCCAGGTGGGAGGGTAGTCGTTGATATGTTTCCTAAGGGGAGGCATGGTCCAAAGAGGGGAGTTGCCCTTAGCCGTAATTAATGAGTTGAGGGGCAGGGAAATGGAGTGTGTAGATCATAAACAAAAAATCCCCCTTGACAGAAGTACAGATGAGCTAAGCCCCCCAGAATACCCTATGGATCCACAACTGGCCCCAGCAAATACAAAGCAAGTTCAGGGCTTGGTGTGTAGCTGGTAGGCCTGGTGTGGACATTGGGTACTGGGCGCCAGGCCAGTAACAATGATGTTCTGGGGGGACCAAAAAAAAAAGAAGTATTTAGATATATGTATTAAAAAGGATACAAGTGTGGCAGCTAAGGATAGGTGGGAAGAGACTAAACAAAAGATAATATAGAAACTAAGAAGCTGGAAGCTCTTGATTATGGATATGGAGAGTACAGTGCAAGCAGTGATGGAATTTTAAGTCACCTTAGTTTAATTTAGAGCTATGCAGTTAAGACTCCTATATATAAATCTCTCTCTCTCTCTCTCTGTATATGTATATATATATATATATATATATATATATATATATATATATATATATATAAACCTCAAGCAGAAGGTTATAAATCAAAGTAGAAAGGAATAATGCTAAAGTGATGGTGGAGTTCAATAAATAGGGAGAGAAACATTTTGAATACAGGCCCTTAGAAGAGTATTACATTTATAAGATAGCAGAAAACATTCAATAAACTAAGTCAACACAGAAACAGAAAAAGGGTTAACTGCAAAAAGGGGTATAGAAAATAGGCAAGAGAGAGAGCTAAAATATATTGGAGAGAATTAGCAAAGGAACCATGGTATTGGGTGAAAATAACTAGGGAGGGAAATGTAAAACACAGGAATGAGGCCAAGCAGATGTTAGGACTGCGGGTTAAAGTCTGCCTTCCCTAGCAGGGGCCAATAACAGACAATAGGCAATGAAAAAGCGATAGGGCAGTGCTAAGTGGAAGACCAGCTCTTGATGAGGATTTGCTTGAACAGAAGCATAACTCTCAACCTTCCATCTCCAAAATGAGGAACACTAGCCCTTATAATGTAGAACAAATGGACAAAATGTGGAACACATACTAATGACTTACTAACAGCTTCAACTAGGAAGGTCATAGGATAGTTTAAGTACACTCCTTTTACTTATAAAAAGATATTTTAATGAATTATTATGATTCATTTCTATTTACCATGAATATCAGTTAAAAAATTCCTAATACTGAATGCGTGACAGACCCTTTCAATGTGGAACTTTGAGGAACGTGAACTTTTTAAGACTGCAAATGAGGTACATTCCTCATAATGAGGTACACTTGAGAAGTATGAACAGAAGGTTTAATTAGTAGGGCATAAAAATATTGTATGATAAGTATAAGAATCAATCAGAAGAGGATAGAAAATATTAGGAAAATAACAATTGGAGGACATCTTTGTGGTTCCCAAGCATGCAGCAAAGTCCAGAGGGTTTAGAATTGTTGAATGGAAGTACTTGTATAGGTGTTTTTTTTAATGCAATCAGTCTTGAGAGACTTTTTCCTCTGGTAGATATCAATGCTAGAGATGTGATCGGAAAACAGAGGTAATTGGGGATGTGTTATTTTTGTTTTGGACTGCAATGAGCTGGCAGCCATTAAATATTCCCTACAGAGTATGTTGTCAGAATACTGGGGTAGCTAATGATTGCAACTAAAAAATTTTTTTTTCAGCTAGAAAATAGGATCTGAATTGTTTAGACATAATAAGGCTTTACTAAGTTTAATGTTATTGGCTGCCAAAAAAGCAATTACTAGAAAATGAAAATCAGCATCTAAACCATCTGTAACTGAAGTACTGAATATTGTAAAGAGCACAAAAGAACTGGATGTGGGATCTTTAGAAAATGGATGGAACAAATTACATAGAAATAATAGAATTTGTATGAACATTTAACTGCGGTGGTGGTGCTGCGGTAGCGTTGTCGCCTCACAGTAAGACGTTGTCCCGTTCAATTCTCAGCTAAAGCATCTTCTGTGTGGAGACATGTGTGAATGGGCGTACCTTCGTTGAAGGTTGTGCGTCAGGGCTGGCAACTCGGTACGTAAAAATCTACTGCCAATCATTAGCGGACCGGAGTTCCGCTGTGGCGACCCCTAACAAAAAAGCCGAAAGATACAACAACTACAACATTATATGCAAAATAATGTTCAGGATGTTGAGTGAAATTTAAGAGAAGGCAGGAAATTAACAATTTATGTAATCTTGGCATAATGAAAAGTATTGAAAAGAAAGCATATATGTATATAGCATAAAATCATAATGGAATTGTTTTCTTTTCAATTATTGTATGTGTACATCACTTTTTAAAAATGTCATGATTAATAAAGACATTAAATATTTAAAAAATAAAACACACCTCCACTCAGATTATGCCACTCTATATAGATTAACCAAATAGAAATTACAATACTGCATCCAGTTAATTCAGTGAATCCAGTAAATATGCAGGCCCACTGGCACAGAGGCCATGTGTGCTACCAGTAAACAAACTACAACTAGCATTAAATGTCTGACTAGGAATTAAAGGCTTGAGCAGTGACAAGGGAGTTCAACCATCTTAAGATCAGGGTAGCCACTACCAAAATACTTACTGAAGGAGACTATATTCAGCAGAGCCATAATAATACATAATAATACAGGAAGTAAGTAGATACCATGTATTGCAAGTATGGAAATATGCACAAAGGAAACTTGCATCATTTTAAACTTATATCCCAATGTACTTAAGCTGCAGAGCAAACTCTAGTAGAACCTACAATATGAAATGCCTGCTTTTTCTTCCTCATAATGTTAGGAGCAGAATGAAAGCTGAGAGAGTCACTCATCTTTCTTGCCTTGGAGAAAGTGACCAACACAGAAAAAGGATATGTCATGTTGTTGTTCAGACAAGCCAAGGGAGCTGCAGAGCTACTTGAATTACATGTAATATCTTGCTGTCAGCAGGACAAAATCACATCTGGCCAATACATCTTCTGAATAAAAATATACCAGATGCACACTTCTTCAACTCATAGCACAACTAGATGTCAAATCAGGCTGTATCATACCACATGGAAAGTATTCTGCATGCTTTATTTTTTATTTAACTTAAGAACAAACTTGTCTAACTTTACATTCTCATCTACACAATGCCTGCCTTTTTACTGCTGTCCCACAGAAGCCCCTCCCCACCACATAAAAAGCTTTTTTTTTTTATTTTACTTTTCATAATCACAAATGTAACCTGTTGGTTTACATTTGCAAGTACTTTCTGCAATGATTTTAGTGGCAATTAATGGTAATCGCTGCTGATTGTATTCAATGCTTTGTGTTTCTGTCAAACTCACTGTTGGTTATTCATTATTATACCATGCGATGATCGGAAACTCGAGAAACGTGCATGCTGATTGGCTAATCCAACCAGCGTGCACATACTAAATCGTACCATAAACAAGGAAACAAGTCCGGTCGCTAAATATCGTGCTGCGGCGACAGCAAGTAAACAGTACACTACAATAAACGTAAAACCAAAAAACACACAACAATTCAACTAAAACACAAAAAATTAACCATTTCCCATATTATATTCCTCATTCCCTCACCTCGAACACAAACAAAATAAAAACTCATGCAGTCGCAAATACACCACACACACACTACAGAACCACCAGTTATAACACAACAAAATGAAGCATTCTAATAAAACCATTCGCTCACCTATATTCCCTACAATACCTATACACACACAACTCCAAAAGTATACATACTAAAAACACCACACATCCCTCATAAGTGAAAACACACACCATACCAAACCTCCACATCAGCATACATCTTCTAAAACCGCATACAACACCACCATCTAGTGACCAATTGCTAAAAGTACATATTTTAAAAAAATTAATACAAATTAACACTACACCACATTTCAACATACCCATAACTACCTACACGTTATAAACTTCTACACTGCTTAAACTACTCTATAACAAGCACCACCTACCCTTTTGATTACATCCCTTCAAAAACCTGCACGAGCCCTGTTAAACACAAAGACTACAAACTCAGACAGGAAGAAACACCCAAACAAGAGACACCATAGATAGAAAATAATAAAAAAAATGGAAGTAAACTTTGAAGTAATAAGTGACAGTGAAATAGAAGAAATATTTAAGAACATACCACAAACCACAATGAAACCATCAACAAGCAAGAAAATTCTCCAACCACAAGAACAGGAATTACTACAGCATAACAAGGCCCTTATAGAAGACAA